>NC_079508.1:36994001-37219951 GCF_030052815.1 Hevea brasiliensis | reverse complement strand
GAAAGAGTAAAAGTGACCTTTCATTATTCTTAAGAAGAGTAAAAAGTTGTCATCTTTTAATATATAGCAGTAATTTGGTAGTTATGACCTTGCTTTCACAATCTCAATTTCGAAGGATTTAAAGGCTCTCCATATTTAGTATCTTGGCCTTCATTTACCTAAGTGTTCTTTGCAATTTGGGTTTAGGAAAGGATCTAAAGGCTCTCAATGCAAGTGATTAATTAGTTAATCTCGAAAATCACCTTTTAGTTATTGAACTTGACATTATTCAATATTTCGAGTTTAAAGACATCAATAACAACCATATTGGAATTGATCGCAATAGCTTGAAGTCTAATGCGTACGCTTCGATGTAAGAGTGACTTGGTTTGGTTCAAAACTAGAATCGAACTGGAATTAGATTGGTCAAACCGGACTGAAAGCGGTCAAAATCACCTTTTAGCTGTTGAATTCGATATTATTCAAGATTTCGAGTTCAAAGACATCAACGACAACCATGTTGTTTTTGACCGCAATAGCTTGACGTCTAATGCATATATTCCTCTATAAGAGTGGCTCAGTTCAGAACTAGAAATCGAACTAGAATCAATCAAACCCAGACCAAAAGCGGTTAAATTCAAAAACATCATCAAATCGAATTGAAATTGTGCCCCATGGTTTGATTCAGGTTCAAGAAATTATGAAATCGTGAATTGTCATTCTGAACTAAATCGAATTTGCAGTTCAATTTGAAGAAACCAGGCTTGCCAATAGCCAGGCCTAATGCCCAACCAAGAAGCTAGGCACAAGGCCTAACATGCCAAGCAAGCCCTAGCTCTTTGGCAACAAATGACATTCGTTGGGTCATTTAAAGTTTTTTAAAAAAGAAATTATTGCCATTTTCTTACCGTTGCTATAATGCATCTTAAAAAAATTATTGTAAAATTACTTTTTGTCCCTAATAACAGCCAAAAAAACAACTTTTAGGCATAATTTTGGACTTAAAAAATTTACAATTACTCTATAATACTCCGATTCATCCTTATTTCATTCATACAAATATCAAATTATCTAAAATTCTCTACATAATTATTCTCAAAATTCTCTTTAATTTCCCATTAAATTACTATAACTTTATAAAATACTCCAACCCACCATTTTTTTAAACTAAAATTAATTTTATTTTTTTTCATTTCTATGACTTTTTCTTTAATTAAGTCTTACACATTTCTTATTAATTTTTTTTCAAAACACAAATAATTTCATTTTCTTCTTTTCTTATTTTATTTTATTTGAAAGATTTTTTTATATTAATTTTTTTTTTATTCAAATAGCTCCAAAGTGCCCTAAATTGCCCTCTAAACCACTCCAAAATATCAAACCATTTTAACCGAGGCTTAAAGTCAAATCGACAGTTCTCGAACCGTCTCCCAATAATTTCTTTGAACTTGAATCCACGGTTCTTGAGCTGTAGTTACCCCTATTCCTACATCTAACTCCCATTAGTCATATAATCATAAATGACAAGAAAATCATATCTTCGCCGACACAAACCAGCAATTGAACCAGATTTTCAGTGATGAAAGTTTTCCAATACTTATGATTTCCAATATGTATTCGCGCAGACCTTGTTTAGATTCATTTGAAATTTGCTTGACTAATGAAACCATTGGTTGCTGCTTGAGTTCTTGATAACAGTATCGATAAGGACCAGTATCCAACTCCCAATCTTCTAATGTATGAATGTTCTTAATTTTTCTAATCACATGGAAGATAGCAAAGGATATTGTGATAATTGCAAGAAAATTTGATGAAATTGCGAACCTCATTGTTAACTCATATGCTTCCTTTTTTGATCATCCAGAAGCGAAGGCAGAGAAGAAAGATTCAAAGCTCGAGCTTGCCCATTCGTCTTAAAGCTCCAGTCCAATATATTAGTGAGATATCTATAGGAAATGACATGATTGGCAATTTGGGTTTCTTGAAAGTGGGCAAAATAGTCATATCGAGAAGATTTTATGCAGAACCATAATCAGTCCAAACCCAGATTGCATATTTACTCTTGAGATTTTAGATCTTGTCTTGAACAATCGTCCATTAAACATAGCAAAATTTAGATGTTAATTTCTAATTTGTTTTTAACAAAATTTTGATTCGTAAATTAAAAATTTATTTAATAAATTGATTTTTTTTATTAAAATTAGACTAAGTTTGTTAATTAATGAAAAATAATAATAATAATGTCTCCCTGATGATATATATATTAATTTGTTTTTCCTTTCATTTTTATTCCTCTGCATAAGATAGAAATCCATCTGGTGGAGACTCCATTGCTGAGATTTTGAGGTCTGTTCAAACCCATTTCAATCTAACAAGATTCAGCTTTCAGGACGCTCCCTCCTTTCTTAAAGTTATGTGGCTACGTGGCCGTATAGAGCAACACATTCATAGAGTGGAGCTTCTCTGCTTCTGAGGCTAATAAAATCCCTTGAATCACAGAGCCCAGCAGTGGAACCAACACAAACCGGTCCTCTGGATAAATATGCTGCAATGGCACTATTCCAAGAAACTTTATTGCCACAAAGAAGCTTCTGCCACCGTCACTCTGTAACTTAGCACCTTTCTGCTCTTCTCAATTTTAGTTTTGGAAGTGTTATTGTTATTTATTTATTTATTTATTTTGGGTTTAATGTCATACACTTGGTATGCCATTCTAGAAGTTTGATTCCAAAATCCAAATTTTCTATCCATAGACCACTCAATTTTTTTTTTTCTTGGAGTTAATTCCGAACTCCACAGACAAATTATTTTCTTTGAAACAAACGGGGCCTTAATTGTAATTTATTCTATATTTAAATTAAATCATTCTATATGTTATTTATTTCAATTTGCAAGTATGGACAAAGACCCTGCATTGAAATGAACGATCTTTTTGACACATCTCTTAGGTATTGTCTATTTGTCTGTCTTTAATTCTTGCCTTTATGTGTATGGTTGATTTTTCTGCACTCAATGATCCTCTCATTGTGCTAATCAAGCAGACACACGCTTGTTTGATAAATCCATTATAAGTTTTGATTTTCTTGCTTTGATTAAACCCTTTCCAATCCTTCTCTCCTAGCCTTGATTAAACAGAGTTTGTTTTCAACTTGCCAAAAAACGCAAAATCAGTGAAGAGAAGGGGACATACTATTGTCTCTTGCCTATTTCTTATGGTAATAAAAGCTCTTGATGCAAAATTTTGGTTGCCTCTCTTCTGATTCAGACCCAAAGAAGACAATTTTGGAGGTTGCAAAGCCTAATTTCGTTCTTCAAAGCTCCATTGACGTGCCTTCTAAACTCAATTAGTAAAAGTTTGTAACCCATTTATCTTGTTTAAGCTTATTTGATCTCCCTCTATTACATATATTTATTTATTTTTGAGAAAGGAGATCACATTTCTTAAAAATCGTATACTGTATTATCTGTTGCTCAAATGTCCTCTTCCTTCGCACCTTTTTGGTCAATTTCATATATTAGTTCCTTTTGATTTTCTTAATTTTGGTTGTTCTACAAATCGTAGTTTGCAGTGTTATTGATTTTCCATGTGTATGCAAAATTTCCCTCCCTTTAATACTGTTGACCTAGTTGCGATAAAACCAGAGAATTCTAATCTGTGAATTTTGCAATCAGTTTTCTATCATCTTGAAATTCTTTCTCTGCTACCGTGATTGGAGTCATTGATGGAGGTGAAAGGTTGAGACATCACTCTGGTTGCCATGACTATGCTAGTGAATTTCATGTTTGTTTTTGAAATTCTTCATTTCTTCTTGTATGAAAATGTGAAAATATATGTACATTACATGAACATATGTGGTTTAACTTCCATTTTACAACCATTGAAATGACCTGTTAAATAGATTTTTATTGATTGTACCAATTTCGAAAATCGCATAGTGTTTGTGAAATATAGCAGCTTAATCACCATCATACCTTTTTTTGTGTGGGTAGCCTACCAGATTTTTGTTCATGATCTATTAGGATTGAAAATTTATATAGTTTGGGTCTGTCTTTATCTCTCTTTCACTGACGTCACTAATACACACATTATAATGATGGTTATACTTAAAGATGATAATATTTTTTCTATTATGGTAATGCAGCATAATTTTTCTTTAATAAAGTGTTGGAAATTTAAATTTACAGCATTTTGCAATTTTTCATGTAATATTGGTTTGGATTGATGGACTTTTCTACATTATTTTATGACCGGCAGGCTTTGTGATCTTTCATGAAGAAGAGGATTGGTGTATTAGGTTATGGCTGCTTAGCAATTATGGTTATCACCTTGCGTTTTTTTAAACTGATTGTTTTAGTTTGAGAGGGAGTCCTTGTTAAAGCATCTTCAGGCTAGATTTGGCTCTTTGAAGCCTTTTTTTTTTATCCTTTCATTCTTGTCATCAATAATCTAGGTATTAGGCAGTCAGAGACCTTATCAAGGGGCCAGTCACATTTGTGTTTTGGACTTATTTATTAGTGCATGAATAATGTGGCTCTTTTGTGAAATTGCAGTGCATGTATGATTATAGAGTTAATGGTAGATTCAAGTCAATGAAAGGAGTTTTTTTACTTTATTTTTTTAAATCAGTTCTTTGTGCTTATATATTAATTTGAGGGACTTGAAACATTTGTTAAATTTCTCTTTGTTTAATTTTGTTTTTCTTAATTTTTGTCTTTTTGTATTTAACTTTCTGCAATAGATTTTAGTTATCCTTTTTGCTATATAAATGTTTGTTTCATTCATAATTAATTTATGTGTGGATAGTAAATAACTCAAATGAGGATCATTTTGGGTTTTTCCCATGGGTCAAGTTTAAAGTTATGAATACCCTAACTTGGACCCAAACTGGACTTGGAGAATTATCCATCCTTGGGAGCTGTGGACTTATGTACTGTGGACTTGTAATTTGTTGATGAAGGATGTAGACTTTAACTTGTAGGCTTAGATGAGCATTTTTAAAATTTGTTGTTGCATGTTGAGATTGAGTTCCTTTTTGTTAAGGAATTGTAATATATATCGTTGTTCTTGTTTTTAGCAGGGGAACAGTCCTGTTTTAGGGTAGGTGTTGCCAAAATTTCGACAGAATTTTAAAGGCTTCTAGATAACATGTTAAGAGCTACAAGAGCCTAATCCTCCATTTTGAAATGGAGGTATGCAGACAGCCTTTGGGTGTGGTCCAAATTAGGAAAATTTTATTTTCATTGTTTTCAATTTTTTTTTCTGCTTCTCTAAATCTTTGGATTTGAAATAAGATTTGTGAATTTAGCATATTCTCTCTCTCTCTCTCTCTTTCTCTCTCTCTCTCTCTCTCTTTTTATATACGTATTTAAAATAGAGGTAAGGTATTGCAATATAAATTTAATAGTTTTTCTGTGTTAGTTATGTAACTTAGCAAAGGAAGATCAAGTGTGACATTCAATGTCTTATTTTTATCCCTTGGTTTACTGTTCTCACTGCACTTGTTTGATAAAGCCATTTTCTGTTATATTTGCAAGTTTGATTTACTCGCTTTTCTGCAGATGCTAATTATGTTTTTCTCTTGTTTTACTGTTCTCGATGTGCATAAATGTTTCAGATCAAGGTGTATTCTAGATATAGAGAAAGGGTGACAGAATGGAGTATGTTATTACAATTGGTGAAATTGCAAAAACCTTGTTGTCTTCTATTGCTCGACTGATTGGCCACCTAATTTCCTATAATACAAACATAAAAAATCTGGAAAAGGAGCTTCAGAAACTGGTTGATAAGAAGGCAACTGAGGTGGACCCACGTGTGGATGAGGCTGAAAGGAACTTGGAAATTATTGCTGAGTCTGTAATTCAGTGGCAAAAGGAGGTGGATGACATCAATCAAAAGGGCAAAGAATTTCTTGAAAATGATATCGAAGTGATTAACAAGTGTTTGAATGGGCTGTGTCCAGATCCAAAGTCGCTTTATTCCTTGAGTAGGAAAGCTAAGGAGATGACAAAAAAGGTTCTTGGTCTGCTCCAAGAAGCTGCAAAATTCGATGAAATAACCCATCCTGGTCCTCCACCAAAGATAGGATCAACCTTCATAACTGAAGGTATTAGGGATTTTGAATCAAGGGAATCAATAAAGAATGAAGTCTGGGAGGCCTTGAAGGATGACAAGCTTAGCATGATCAGTATATGTGGAATTGGTGGTGTGGGTAAAACCACAATGGTAAAACAGCTTGTGCAAGAAGTTGAAAGACAGAAATTGTTTGATGAGGTTGCGATGGCAGTAGTGTCCCAAACTCCTAATATCAAAAAGATACAAGGTGACATTGCATCTTGCCTGAGTTTGAAATTGGACGATGAGAGTGAGTTAACAAGAGCAGGCAAGCTTCGTCAGAGGCTTATAAACTGTGGTAAGCCGATACTCTTAATATTGGATGATGTTTGGAGCGAGTTGGATTTTGAAAAAATAGGACTTCCTTCAAGGGGAGAGAGGAAGGGACACACAATTATGTTGACTTCACGTAACAAAGATGTATGTAATAAAATGGGAAGTGAAAAGAATTTCCCTGTGGATGTTTTAACAAATGAAGAAGCTTGGGATCTTTTTGGAGAGATGGCAGGCATTTCCATTGACCATCATTTGCATCATACAGCAACTGAGATTGCAAATGAATGTGGAGGCTTACCTATTGCCATTGTAAACATTGCAAAGGCATTAAAAAACAAAAGGAGAAACATTTGGAATGATGCGCTTGGACAGCTAAAGAATTCTAACCTACAAGACATATCAGGAGATGTGTTTTCCAAAATTGAATTAAGTTACAAGTTCTTGGAACATGAAAAGGCCAAGTTGTGTTTTTTGCTTTGTAGCCTGTTCCCTGAAGATTTCAATATTCGGGTTGAAGATTTGGTTAGATATGGAATGGGCCTGCGGTTGTTTAAGAATGTTGATAATGTGCATCAAGCAAGAGATAGGGTCTATGCGCTTATTGACGTACTTAAAGGATCATTTTTATTGCTTGAAGGTGATAACAAATGGTATGACTCTGTCAAAATGCATGATCTTGTCCGTGATGTAGCCATATCAATTGGCTCTAGTGATAAGCACTGGAACACGATACAAAGTGATGCTAGAATGAAGGAGTGGCGAGAGAAAGCTGGGTACAAAAATTACACTGCAATTTCACTTGTGTATGAAAAAATCAATGGGCACCCTAATGATTTGGAGTGTCCGAAGCTTGAACTCTTACAGCTTTCATATGATTGTCAATCACAAAGCCTTCCAAACAATGTTTTTGAAGGGATGAAAGAACTCAAAGTTCTAGCTTTGGCTTTGGGTATCCCATCATTGCCACAATCACTTGATGTCCTCAAGAATCTTCGAACCTTACGTCTTGTGAAGTTTAAGTCAGGACAGATGCATACCATTGGGGCTCTAGTGAAACTAGAAATACTCGAAATTGATACTGATTATTTATGGGAGTTGCCTGAAGAAATTGGACTACTAAAAAATCTAAGGTTGCTGGACTTGAGGAGGGTCATTAACCTTCGATACATTCCGCCAGGTGTATTATTAGGGCTGTCCAAACTAGAAGAGTTGTATGTGACAGACAAGTTCATGATGAAGTGGGAATCCAAGGATGGAAACAAAATCAATGCAAGCCTCAGTGAGCTAGAGACTCATCATATAACTGCATTGGAAATTACTGTGCCAAAAGCCTCCATTTTGCCTAAAGATTCAGTCTTTAGAAACTTAATAAGATTTAAAATTTTTATAGGTCACAAGTATGCATATGGATCATTAGTTGACAGAGACTCAGTGAATGTGTTGCATCTTGAAGGAGAAGCTAATGATATTAAAGAAAATGGGATCTTTGCTTTGTTGATGTGGAAAACTGAAGTCTTGAATTTGGTAGAAGTGCAAAATTTGAAGAAAGTTCTCTACGAGCTAGAAGATTATGGTTTTCCAGATTTGAAGAGATCATCAGTTGATGAATGTGTTGAACAAGAATTCTTAGTTGATGCATTAGAGAGGGTTCCACGATCACAAGAAATACGGCTTTCATAATTCAGGAACTTGAGAGAAGTAAAAATTCGTTCATGTGGTAAGTTGAAGTACTTCATTCCACTATCCATGGCTAGAGGATTGAGACAACTTCATAGCATATTTATAGCGGGGTGCGAAGAGATGGAGGGAATTTTCAACAAAAACGAAGTGGATGATGAGATTGAGTTTCCTGAACTTAAGGATTTGAGGCTGGATCACCTTCCAAAATTCCATGGTTTCATCATCAACAAATCATTGACCTGCAAGGTAAGCTTTTATCTTTTCAAAAATCTTGGTTGCAAGAAGCTGGATTAACAAAGTCAATTGATGCAGTATAGAGTTTTATTTAGGAATTTTAATTATTACATAATTAGGAAATCTAAAGATTTTTTATTGTCTAGTAATTTTATTATTATTAGGTCTATTATTTTCTATTTTATCTTGTTTAGTATTCTTAATTAGTTTTTGTTAGGGTTTCTATTCCTAAATTGATTAGGGTTGTAAGCTCTGTAAATAGAGCTCATTTTCTATTATTCAGGAGATTGACTATGATTATTATTGGGATTAATAAAATTATTGAGAGTTAGTTAATAAAATTATTGAGGAATTAGTTCTCTTTTCCAAGGATTGGTCCTTGTTTGTTCTTTGTTCTACATCATCAATATTAATTGATCATTAAATTATGCAAAAACATATATTAAATGTATGACTTTCAATAGTGTGCTGAAATTTATTTATACATCTTTAGTTCACTAATTTAATTACCCTCACATTATACGATTAAATAAACAAGTTTACTTTAAATGGGGGTGGGACTAATTAATTTCATGAGAAAGAGATATTTTAATTTAAGGCCATTTTATTAATATAACTTGTTAAAATTTAAATATGGATTGCAACTATAAAAGGATGGAATGGAAATAGAATCATTCTAAATAGGGTGTGTTAATGAGCTATTATAGCTTTTTTGATTAAGTGAATTAAATTTTTATAAAATCATATCTTGTTTAATTTAAAAGAATTGAATTCTAATATTCCACACATGAGAAGTTGCCAAATAAAATGATGATGACTAACATCCATTATATGAACAACATATTTTGCTAAACAGGATATGGAACAGCCAAGTGCATCTCAAATGAACAATGGGACAGAAACTGAGCTTCCCCAATATCAAGCAAGGATTGGACTAGTGGAAATGTTTTCTACATTGTTTTCATCACTTTGTCCACGACTGCCAAATTTGCAGGAGCTAAACTTGGATAGTTGCAGTTTTCTAAAAGTGGTTTTTCCTCCCGCTATAGCCCAACAACTGGTGCAACTTAAAAAGCTGATTATCCATGGATGTTCTGAGATGGAATTTATTGTTGCAGAAGAACAAGAAGAAGAAAAAAACAAGAGAATAAGCAAAATAGTGTTTCCTAAACTAATTTTGCTTGATCTTCGGAAGCTACCAAAGCTAGTGGCTGTTTGTCCTGATAGTCATATTTCTTTTGACTGGCTCTCATTAGAACAATTGAATTTACTTAGTTGTCCCGAAATGAAGACACTTTGTGCTGCAATTCCAGGCTCAACATCACTGAATAAAAGTTTTGATCAAATTGACCTTATTGGTGGCAAGAAAATCATGTGTCCAAGAAGCTCAATTACTCAAGGGTTGGTAAGAAGAGGTAGGGAGCGAAAAAATGTCTCCAGCAAAAAGGTATGTGCTTATTTTTAATCTTCGAGGTTTAAAAATTAACACACACACATATATTCTATTTGGAGTAATTTTTTATTAATAATTCAATTGTGGATAATAATTTTAAAGTTCCATATGAAATTCTGACACAAAATAACTAATTTTTAATGTTTTAAACTTAGAAATTGCACCAAACTATCATAATATTTTTAGCTTATGGTCATATCATATATTGCTCATTGACCATTATTTTACATGTATTTTTCACATGATTTTCAGTGATTTTAAATTATAATTTTTTTAAAAGTTCAATTATAAATTATAAAGTCATGTTGAAACACTGAATTTTTCAACTTATATTGTTTTATGAATAAATTTTAAATGATATTTATTGTAAATGCAAAACATACTTAATAAGAAGTTTTTATCCTATATTTTTAATTAAGTGAATTTTATTTTATTAATAATTATCCTTGAATAAGTCTAATGATAAAATGTACAAAATTCCACAAATCAATAAAAGTAAATCAATCCTTAAAAAAAAGGGAACAATTAATATTAATCCTGTAGGATTTGGTTTTGTCAAAATCCTCCCTGTAGGAAAAAGAAAATGATAAAGACAAAAATGGAAAAGCAAGCAACTTTCACGGTTTAAAGAACTGTGGAAATGAACAGTAAGCATAAGCTTCAATTTTAATGTTATTGTATAGATGATTTAGAAGCATATACAGAAAAAATTAATTAATATTAAGATGCATATGTGTGTGTGTGTGTGCATGATATTTACATTCTATTTGGAATCATATTTTATTAGAATTTAAATAAATTTGAGTCGTGAATTCAATTAAAATAATTTTATAATAATTTTTCTGTTTATAATAAATTATAAAGTAGTAAAATCCATTTCAATATCATTTTTTAGAACAATTAAAAATAGTTGAACACATTTATGTTTTTAATTTGTCCTTATTTATAAATTTGTATATCTTGAGTTTAATTTTAATAGCGGTCAACCTTAAAATTTATAAATTTTGTACTAATTTATATCACTTTTAACACAATTTTTATTTCTTTAAAAGTAATTTCTTTTTAATTTGAAAAATTGAAATAATAACACTACCAGATAAATTATATTTAGATGAATACTCTCATATTTTTCATATACTCTCCAAGCACATTTTATCAATACTGTAAGTTCTCATTGATTTCTTATTGTTGTATTGAGATTGCTGAATGCTAACCCTTGCATTATTAGTAGCAATTAATGAATTATTCCTCGATGAGTTAGATCCATTATTATTAATAAAGGTGTTTATTGACAGGATATCAAACAGCCGAGTACATTCCAAATGAACAATGGACAATTTCAATCAAGTATTGAACCAGCGGAAATAATTTCCATATTACTTCCATCAAATTGGCTACTATTACCAAATTTGCAAAACCTTCATTTGGGTGCATGTAATTCGCTAAAAGTGATTTTTCCTCCCTCTGTGGCCCAACAATTGGTGCAGCTTCAATATTTAAATATCCGTGGATGTTCTGGGATGGAATACATTGTTGCAGAAACACAAGAACAAGAAAAAAACAAGGGAACAAACAAAGTAGTGTTTCCTAACCTGTCTTTACTTGAACTTGTTACACTACCAAAACTGGTGGCTTTTTGCCTTGACAGTCATGTTTCTTTTGATTTTCCCCTGTTAAAACGATTGAACTTGTATGGTTGTCCCAATATGAAGACATTTTGTTTTGCAATTTCAAGCTCATGGGCATTTAGTAGAAGTGTTGATCAGACTAATAATGGATTTGATGGCAAGCATGCACATAACTCAATAGTTCGAGGTTTGCTAAAAGGAGGAAGAGAGCAAAAATATGTTTCCAGCAAAGAGGTATATATGTGCTTCATTTTTGAATTTCTAATAATGTAGAATTTAGAAATATACATGGGAAAAGTACTTTGTGTTACTATTAGGATCTATTCAAATAAACGAGTATCTGAAGTAAATGGATACTTGAATTTAATATTATTTTTAATTTATTTTATAAATTTTCAGTTACAATATAATTCATATTCATTTTAAATACATACTTATGTAAATGGATTTATCTATTAATATAATATGTTGATTTGGAAGGTCTCACTAGTCAAGAACGAGGAGGATCCATCTGTTAGCCAGATTGATGAGAAGACAGAGACATGTTATGCATTTCCATCCAAATTGATTGAAGGGTTTCAAAATTTGGAAAACCTTGAAATGGAGAAATCTGATACATTGGAAGTGATATTTTCATTTGACGGGTTGATTCTTCAGGAGTACCATGCTACTATTGGAATCCTCAATTCTTTAAAGGAGTTGCATTTAAGTAGTTTATCTAAGTTAATGCATATATGGTTCAAGATTCCGCCAGAAATATCAGCCTTCCAAAACCTGCAACTGTTGAGGGTAAATTCTTGTGAAAATTTAACGTATCTTTTCTCTCCTCACTCTGCCAAACTTCTAGTAAAGCTCCAACAAATAGAGGTTACTGGCTGCAAGAGGATGATGGAAATTATTGCGAAAGAGGATGAAGAAGAACAAGAAGCAAGCATGAACAAGATCGTGTTCCCTCAGCTAAAATCTCTGATATTTGCGAATTTACCCAACCTCAAGAGTTTTTACAGTGGGACTTATGCTCTTGAATTACCAAAGCTAGAGAAACTAAAAATAAGTGATGAGAACTATCCATTAATGGGAGACCTTAATGCAACTGAAAAAGAAGTGGTATGTTTTCTTTTCTAATAACTTTATTCTGCAATTATAATTCTACTCTCACTAAGGTTGTGAACTCTCCTTTTCTTTTTGACTGACTCTCTTTTCTTAGACTAACACAAATTAGAATTGATTGGTGGAAAATTACTCTGGCTTTAGTTTCCTATATTTAGGATTTTAGAATATAGTTCTAGTAGGTAACATCTTAAGGTAATTGAGTCTCCGCACCACTTATCATTAGGCCAAAGACCTCTTCAATAATTAGTAATTTTGCATAATCAAGTTAATTAATACTTAACATTTCGCATTCCCAAATTATAATGGATGTTTGTGTTTAATTGTTTACTTTGTGGTCATGATATTATGAGCATTGCAGATGTTGACAAGATTACTCATCCATTGCAAGAAAATTTTGAGAAGGATAGAGAATGGCCAACAATCAGAAGGCGATTTAAGCAATGTACGTGTTCTGGAAGTTGAAAACTGTGAAAATTTGGTGAATCTCATTCCGTTCAATTTGATAGAGTGCCTTCAAAAGTTGGAAAAGCTTATTGTGCGTAGGTGTGGTTCATTGATGGAGATGTTTGATTGCCAAGGAACGAATACTGATGTAGGATATTTTGTAACATTCTCTCATCTTGAAGAAGTCCAACTGTCAGATCTACCAAAACTGATGAACATATTCACCAAAATTCCAGAAAATGTCATTGGCTTTCGGAAGCTGAGAAAGCTACAAGTTCATATATGTGCCAGTTTGAGAAACATATTCTCAGTTTTTGTGGCTAAGGGTCTTGTACAACTCCACGAACTAGATATAGAGAGTTGCTATATGTTGGAGGAAATAATAGTTGCAAAAGAGGATGAACAAGAAGAAGAAGAACCAAGCAAGGAAAAAATTGTGTTCCCTCAATTAAGGTCTTTGCAACTTCGAAGTTTACCCAATCTCAAGTGTTTCTACAGTGGGATTTATGCTCTTGAATTTCCATTATTAGAAAAATTGAAATTTTGTGCTTGTAATGGGATGAAGACTTTCTCTTATGGATCCTTAAGCATGCCAAAGCTAAAGGAACTTAAAATAAATTATGCTTACCATCAATTAATGGGATCTCCAGACCTTAATGCAACAATGAGTCAATTGTTCAACATGAAGAAAAGAGGTATGATTTTTTTTGCTAATAGCTTTTATTCTCTTGCCCCACCAAGCTTTCTCCTTTATATGCTAAGTCCTAATTTCTTTTAACTTTATACATGCTTTGCTTTTGTTGTATATTGTCCTTTAGAAACTTTAATTTATTGTGCAGGAACTTGATGTTACTATGGATGATAGTGAGGATGAACTTGACCTTATTTTCGGAAGGTGGAATTTTAAAAGGTAACATTTAATTTCATAACATATAAGTGTTTTTATTTTTTCTTTTTCTGTTGTTCGAAAAATCTATTAGAGTTATAAACTAAATTACATTAAACTAATATATGTGGAAATCACCTTATTTCAGTATTGTAAACTTTGAAATATTTTGACAAAATGGATATGTTATTTGAATTTTATATTATAAGTTATTTATCAAATTAATAAATTAAATAATATTTCATGAATTTAGCGAACCAAACAATAAATCACATTCAAATATGATGATCTATGCTAAAATCAAATCTAAATCTTTATCAAATCCTGACATTTAAATTCATACGGTAACATATATATGATATTATGGTTGATTACAGGTGATCAACTATATCTTAAGGAGGATGAATCAGATGTTTTTGAGAAAGCAGGAGCTGAAGAACTACTTCAAGTCCTTCAGGATTCCCAGCTTCGGGCAGAAGAGAAAAGTGGTTTTTGCATATGTAATATTGGGTTATCATCTTTAGATATATATTTTAACTAGACACCCTTTCTTTTAGGTAAACTTATTTTAGAGACTAACTTTATCATATTTATATAGATTATTTGCTCAATGATTTAATTTATCTTTCAAATCATATGGATGCCTTCTGCGCTCAAGGCTCTTTTCTTTTCAAAAACCAAAAAAAAAAAAAAAGGGAAAATAGGAACATTGATTCTTGATTCTAAATTCTGAGCAATGTACTGACATTTGCTTGTATGAATGCCGAATCTAAAATTCTTTACATTTTTTTTTAAATGATCCGCTTGCCATGATGCTATTCATTGCAAATCACTATATGTGTCTCCATTAAACTTCTAGTATATAAATAAGTTGAGCTATTCACAAACTATTCAAGGTTTGATTCAATAAAAACTTGGTTCAAGTTCAACTCATTTGTAAATGAGCTGAGTTTAAATTTAAATTTTAGGCACATTTAATAGATAAATTGAACTTGAGCTCACCAATACTCGATGCCTTAAAATTCGTGAGTATGCTTATTTATAAGCTCATGAGCACACTTGTTAAATAAGCTCGTAAAGTAGCTTAATAAATTGAACCATTTATTAATTCAATATTATATTAAAAATAAATTATTTATGTTAATTATTGTATTATTATAAATAAACTAATATTATTTATATTTTTTCTATAAAATAATATAGTATTAATTATTATTTAAAATTATGATATAATTAAATATTATAAAATTAGATATTCCCTCAATTAAGGTTTTGTGACTTTGAAGTGTACCCAATCTGAAGACTTCCTACAATGGGATTTATGCTCTTGAATTTTCAACATTGGAAAAAGTGAATTTTTGAGCAGCCTAATCACATTAAAAAATTTTTGCTTTTTTACGATTTAATTTCATCGTTTAAATTTTTACAAAATACTAAATTTTCAAAGATTATAAAAATTTTATTTAATTTTGAAATTGAATTTGGGAGAAGTGTGCTCTTGTTGGTGTAGGGATGGCAACAAGTTGGGTATTCACAAGTACCCGATTTGACTGAATCTTAATAAAAACTGATTTGCGTAGTATATAAATGGATTTGGGATAGATTCGGATTTAAAGAATAATACTCACTCATGACGGGTTCGGTTTTGCATGCTAGATATCCGTTACGGGAATCCGTTTATGTAAATAATTAATTAAATAAAAAATAATTTTTTATAATAATATTTATAAATTTTTATATATTATACTTCACTAAATAGAATGTAAATATTTTATATAATTATCAAAATTTTAAAATATAAATTATTAATATGTAGATTATTAATTAAAATATACAAAATTAAACTGATTTGAGTATTTTTCGGGTAATAATAATCAGGTTTGAGATAGGTAGGGCTAGTTGAGGATAAATTTTAATCGTGTTTGGGATGAGTTTGAGTAATGGGAATATTAATCGAGTTAAGGTTTGGGTATAGTGATTTTCGTAGATACTTTACGTGTTCATTTAACATGCCATGTGACATTTTTTATTACTAAATAGTTGAGTTTATATGTCACATCACTAAAAATTAAAAAAAAGGCAAAAGGCGAAAGGCCTATTTAACTATTAAAGTTATGTCATAAGTTTTTTAAGTATTTTGAAATCCAATTAAGCCCTTCAACTTTTAAAAAAGATCAAATAGACTTTCAATTTTTTTTTTAAATATCAAATAAATCCGTGGGGATAAATAATCCCTTTAACATTTAAAAATAGATAAAAAAGATTAAACTATAATTTACCTCTAATATAAATGCAGACAAGGCTATGTACAAAGATCTTTTAATATAGAGGTCATCATTAGTAATCCTGCATATCTGATTGCAACATTTCGATGGATATCTATTAAATCTTAGAGCAAATTAATAAGTTATTTTTTACCGAATGGTTCAAGAAGCTTATCTATAGAAACTATAACAAAGATGATGAATCCATATAAAAGCTTATTGAATCATTCGGCAAGAACAACTTATCAATATACTCTATGATAAAACTAATAGAAAACTAATAGAAAACTTCAGCTGACACGAATTTTAAACTACTCTATTTTTTATATTTAATTAATTTTTTAGATTCAACTAATAGAAAACTCTAACTGACACGAATTTTAAACTCGATCATATACTATCAAAACTCATTTTGTTAGAATTTAATGAATTAATATATGTAAATACCTTACCCATTGTCGTCCTTAAATTATATTTACAGAGAAAATAGAAAAAGAGAAGGAATTAGAATTTATGATTCTTTCACCGGAGGGAGTTATGGGTCCATTCTTTGTTCATATGCCTAAATTGTAAATGCATTTAGTATGCAATTTAAAAAAAAAAAAGAGTTTTTGGGGATAATCAAGTAATTTTAATATAAACAGCCTTGATTAAATCATTTCTTGTAAAATCTGGCCAATTTTAACTTAGATTTGTTTTAAGTTTAAAATTAATCCCATAAAAAAAACTAATACAAATAAATTCTTATTATTGATCAGATTCTTTGAATTGTCCACTTGTATGACCACAAATTTATGATTTCCATCGAGTTCTTTAAGTAAAATAGCACCTCAATATTCGTCACTAGCATTAGTCTAGAGGATCCTTTTTTCTGTGTTTAAAAACTAATTATAAAAATAATTAATCTTAAAATAAATAAATAAAGAGAATAAAATTTAAGATTTATTCATTCTCTACATTTTTAAAATAAACAAAAATTAAGTTATTTTCAATATTTTAATTTTTATTTTTTGTATAATAAAAAGTTTAGATGAGGAGAGACTCTTTATTTTAGGATTAAGATATATCATCAATAGATCACTTAGTAAAAAAAATAATTAATAAAGCTTAAACTTTCAACTTAATGGGAGCAATGGTTATGTCTTATTAATTAATAAATTTTCATTGGCTTTAATAATTATTTATCAACAAAAATGTTTAATTATTAACTACGCAACTGCACGTTCATATATAGGGGCAGAGAGAAGGAGGGGCTAGTGGGCCATGGCCCCAACTCTTTTGAAAAATTCTTATGTATATATCTACATAATTTTAATTTTCTTTTAAATTTTAATTATTGACCTAAATAATTTTTTTTTGCTTTATTATAATATAGCCAATGTGAATTATATGATTATTTTTAATTTTTCTTCATATGTTTAATAAATTTTTATAAAATAGACATCTACAATTTTTTTTATAATTTATTTATACTCCATTATATTATTTTTTAATAAATAATTATTTTTTTATTAAATAACATTGATTCCTTCAAAATATATAAATAATAAGTACATTGGAGGAGGACCTGCACACAACAATGTTGTTTGTCGTTACTGGATGATGGGAAAGTGTAATAGGAACCCCTGTAGGTTCATGCACAGAGAATTGCCACCTCTTTTGTAATAACTAGATGTTAGACAAATGTGATAAAGGAGATGGGTGCCAGTTCTTGCATTCCTGGTTTTATGGGGATTGGTTTTCGACATTGGCAAAGCTCAAGGGGCACATACAGGTGATCATTTTGTTGAAATTTTCTTTGACTTTCTAGTAATCCATTCATGTTTTATATAATCTGTGTTTTCTTTTGCATGCAAACAATTTTATGCGCACGAGGAGTTATTGTGTAAACTTATGGATAAATGTTTGATTTTCATTGGTGACTTTTTGTATGATAGGCTGTCTCTGGGATTGCTCTTCCATCAAGATCTGACAAGCTTTTCTCGGGTATTAGTGATGGAATAGTACATGTTTGGGACTGCAATACTGGTCAATCAACAAGAGTGATAAATCTTGGTATCAAAATTGGGACTTTAATCAGTGAAGGCCCCTGGATATTTGTAGGCTTGCCAAATATTGTTAAGGTTAGTACACATCTGACTTGTAGTGCTTCATCTAGCTTGGTTAGTTTCTGCTTATGAGCTTATGGCCATTTTGTGTGTGATCTTTCAGGAATCTTTTAGGAATGGAACATTGAGACAGCTGTTGAATTTAATCTCGATGGGCCAGTTGGGCAAGTTAATGCTATAGCTGTAGCTGATGTTATTGATATGCTTTTTGCAAGGGCACAGGGAATTGCATCTATTATTTTTTAAGTTGTTGACTTGTTTACCAGTGGATACAATAAGCTTCTAATCATTGATGCTCGATTTTGTAGAAATTTTGAGATGATGCAGTAGGTTTTTGCCACATTATTATTTTTTATTGTTCTTAAATTTAAGGGTGAGGTATTGATGTAGCGTAAGTTTTTTGTGTGCTCATACCTATGATTTTGGGAAGCTTCTCTCCCATTGATGGCATTGTGTTCAATTGTTATGCTGTGAATCTTTCTTCTATGAGATTTTTTTTTTTATCATCACCATAAATATGATCTGGAGAAAAAAAAAAAAAGAAGAATTCAAATCCTTTTCCTTTTTGTGTTTACATGATGGTGCCATTTTGGCTTGGAAAGGGAGTACTAAGAACCCAAATCCTTTTGAACTGGCCTCATCTATGAAAGGTCACACCAGCGTTGTTATATGCTTAACTGTTGGAAGAAATAGGCTATACTCTAGTTTTGTGGACAATACTATAAGGTTAATGCTTATAACCTTACTGTTTTATCCTTTGTATGTGATTTTGTATAGAAGATAGCTCTGATACAACCCTACACTTTGCAAAACATGTGACTCAATACTCTCAGTCAATTGGATTAAGCAATACATTGTAATTTTGTGAATTTTCAAGCATATCATTTGTAACGTAACTGATAAGAGTATATTGCTTTCGCCCTATTAACTCACTGAAGTTGTTTTGAGGCACTATACCCTTATATAATTGGCTTATTTTAAATTAAATTTTTATATCATTAATGCAACTGAGTGATATTTGGAAGAAATTTTATTTCTTTTTGGATTAATTCTTCATGTTTTCTTCCATATCCGATTTCTTAATACATAAGAGTTGAATTTTTTTTTTTCATCAGTTTTTCTTTTGTCCCTTCATGTGCATAGGAAGGATATATTTGGTTGTTTGATTCTACTCTCACCCTCCAAATTTTGTTTTTGTTATTTTTTGTTTAGGCGTGGGACCTCGACACTTTACAGTGTGTTCATACATTGAGCGGTCATAATGATGTTGTAACGTCTCTTATTTGTTGGGATCAGTGTCTACTATCTTGTTCATTAGACAAGACAATAAAAGCATGGGCTTTTACTGAAGAGGGTAACTTGGATGTGACTTATACACATAATGAGGAACATGTCAGTTATTTATCTCTAACTTCCAAGTTTACACTCTTGTGCATTTTAAGTAGACTTTTATTTTTTCTTAGATTTTAGGGTTAGATTTGTTTGAACATTTGTTATTGTGGTTTGATTGACCAAGTTTATTTGGGCCTATGGAATGTAGTTCCTAATTTTTATTTAAGCTCTCTTGGTGGATGTAATTTCTGCATACTATCTTTTATTTTTTTAAAAATTGTACTCAGTTTTAAAAATTTGAGTAAAATCAATCCTATCCTCTTTGAGCTACAAAGATTTTGTTTGTTAATTGTCTTAGGCTTTAATATATGAACTGGCAGCGTTTGTTAAAAATGCAATTGTTATTTGTTTATCGATCTTTGTTATTCGATTTCTTATACTCGATTTCACAGTTATTTTATTTTATTCTTTGATTTAAATTGTCAAAGTGATGGTGGAATGAAATAATTTCCGTTGTAAAATTAATGTTTCATTGGAACAAGGCGTTAATGTTTCTTTGTGGGATGCATGATGCAGAAGCAAAACCAATTTTGGTTTGCTCTTGCAGTGACAATACTGTTTACCTGTACGAACTACCAACGTAAGTACACACTAAAAGGCCTATAGCAATCAACTTGCGGTGAATTGATTTTTTTTTTTTTGGCACTGTCCCACAAAAATAATCCTATTTCATTGTTTAGATTCATTGAGAGGGGTAGAATTTTTTCGAAAAGCGAAGTGAGAACAATTCAGACGGGTCCTGGAGGTCTCTTTTTCACTAGTGATGGAACTGGAACGCTGGACATTTGGAAGTTGACAGAATCACATGGAAGAGTTATGGAAATAGCATGATATCTCTGTAACTACATGTCTTGCAAAATTTGGTCATCCTATTTGAGTTCTGTTGACTTTTTTTTTTGTACAAATTATAGAACTACGTGGACCTGATCCTTCATTTTGTAATGGAGGTATGTCCGCAGCCTTCAGGTGCGGTCCAAATTATGTAATAACTCCATTTTATTTGTTTTAAATGTTTTTGGGCTGTCTTTCAATTCACATTTGCATTTTTTTAGCTTTCGGATTTTTGTCTTTTGAGCAATGTTGTGTATTAACGAATTGATGTTATTATACTTAAGAATTCATCTTAAGACCCCATATTCTTTATTGTTATCATATGTAAGTATTCATCGTAAGACTCCATATTCTTAATTCTATTATTTATCCTCTCACTTTCAATGAAGTCAATTTTGTTTTCATTTTTTTCTTTGTTGAATACTCCCAATATCTTCTTTTCATTTTTTGACCTCATTTTTCTAACCAAAACCTATTAAACCCAGTCTTCACTTCTCAATTCACGACTTCGATTTCAAAGAATATGGAACTGAAGTCATTGGTTTGGTTGTGTATGTATCTTTAAACCTGACCAACTTGATCCATGTACAGCCTCCCTTCATGCATTTTGTCACTATTTGCTTCTGTTTTCTTTTTTTTTTGTGCACTTTTTGCAAAATTTCAGTGGGTTTCAGGCACGATTTTTATTGAGAAAATAACAACAAAAGAACTCTGTGGTTATATTCCTTTTCAAGTAGGTTGGAAATTTAAGTTTGCAACAAACAAGTACCAAAGAGAAAATTATTTGTATTTTAGCAAGATTGGTTTTACAATAAGTTTTGCCGTTAAGAAACGCTGATGCAAAATAAAAGAATATTAAATATGCATTTTAATATTAAAAAAAGGAGCATTTATTAACTCATCATATTTACTAACTTATCCTAAATTTGGTAAGTATAGTCTTGCTTTCACAATCTTAACTCCAAAGGATTAAAAGGCTCTTCATAGTCAGTATCTTGGCCTTCACTTACCTAAAGGCTCTTTGTAATAAGGTTTTAGGAAAGGATTTAAAGGCTCTCAATGCAAGTGATTTATGTAACTTCACAAATCACATTCTAGCTGTTGAATTAAGTTCGAAGACATCCACAACAACCATGCTGGTATCGACAGCGATAGCTTGAAGTCTAATGCATATGCTCCTGCAGAATATTACAGCCACGATTCTTCAAGGCAGGATCTAAATCTCAAGGATAGATATGCAATCCAGGTTTTTGTTGACTATAATGATGTACAGAATCTTCTCAATGTGACTATTTTGCCAATTTCCAAGATATCCAGATTGCCAATCATTGCATTTCATATTGATATCTCACCAGCACCTTGGACTGGAACTTTAAGATGAATGCTACGGATGTAATTTTTTATTATTAAAACATATAATATTATTAATAAGCAATTTTTTATATGTATATATTTTGTAAATTAATAGACTAAAGTGAACAAATATGGTTAGATATAAAGTTTTAAAATTAGATATTGCAAAAAAAAAAAAAAAAAAACCAAAGGTAAAATTGGGAATATGTAAAACTGCGAGGTTTGAAATTTGAATCGTAAAAAAATTAAAGTAGAAAAGTAAAAAATAAAATAAACATATAGTAGAAACAAAAATAATAGTAATAAAAATTCCTATTGTAAAAAATTAATAGTAATGTTGGCCTTTGAGAGAAAAAAAATAGTGTGAGAAAAAAATATATTTGAGAGAAAATGCCAAATAGCCAACGAACTCTGAAGTAAATAAGCAGAGAGGGTAAAATGGACCTTTCATTGTTTCTAAGAACAGCAAAAGGTTACCTTCTTTTAGTAGATAGTAACAATTTGGTAGCCATTGCCTTGCTTTCACAATCTCTACTTCAAAGAATCTAAAGGCTCTCTATGTGTAGTATCTTGGCCTTCATTACCTAAGAGCTCCTTGCAATCTACGTTTAGGAAAGAATCCAAAGGCTTTTAATGGAAATGATTCTTCATAAAAACACCTTTTAGCTGTTGAATTCGACATTGTTGGTATTGAGCTTGAAGTTTAATGCATACGCTCCTACGTAAGGGTGGCCATAGTTCAGCTCGGAATTTGAATTTAATAGGAATCAAGCTGGTTAAACTCGAACCAAAAGCAGTCAAAATCAAAACTATCATTAAACCGAACCGAAATAATCTCCCCATAGTTTGGTTTGGTTCAAGAAATTATGGAATCGTGAACTGACAATTTTGAATTGAATCAAACCAACAATTCGATTTGAAGAAACCAAGCTGGCAGCAGCCAGGCCTAGTGCCTAGCCAAAGAGCCAGGCCCCAGACCCAACATGCCAAGCAAGCCTTAGCTCTCTTGCTGCAAATGACCATTGGGTTATTTAAAAATTACTCTGTCATTTTTTTGACCGTCACTATAATACATTTAAACAAAAAAATTAATTGTAAGATTACATTTTGTCCCCAATAACAACAAAAAAGCAAATAGTTTTTATGGATATTTTGGAATCAAAAAAATTTACAATAGCTCCATAAATACCCTAATACATCCTTACTTCATTCACAAAAATCTCAAATTCTCTCAAATCCTCTGCACAATTATTCTCAAGAGTCTTACTAATTCCCAATTTACAACTACAATAACTCTACAAAATACTCCAACCCATGCTTTTTTAACTAAAAATTATTTTTTTTCCTTTTTATGTCATACCGTCCCTAACCTATAGAGACTAATGTAACCTGAAAAGCTGTTAGAGTTTTCCCTAAATTTATAGCTAAAAGAACACACGAAACCTGTTAAAATACATCTAGTATATAAAACATGTCTCCGTGCCCATTAAACATTTTCAAATACACAAATATACGTATATCCTTTCTGTGAGGATCAAAAGGAAATATTTATAGTTTAAAGCTTCTAGCTGTCTATACATATGTACAATAAACTAAAACAAAATAATTATCCAGAAGAAGCTAGTAAAGTGAAAGAGAGGATAATACTGAAGAAGAGCGGTTACTGCTGAAATTAGCAAAAAGGATCTAAAATATTAAAAAAAATTAAGAGGTGAGTACAACTACTCAATGAGTGGATAAATAAATAACAAAGGGGAACAAATAAAGTTTTGGTACTTAATAGTACCAATTTCACTATATTTGAATAGGTCAGTTGAATAAATATCATTTAATCTAAATCATGTAGCTGAACTAAAATAAAATTCATGTTGTAATAATATCGCTAAAATAAACATATCGAAATCGTAGTATCTGCAATATCCTCATACACGCAAATTGCTTTATGTATATATAACACTGGCATCTTAAGCACAATAATAAACTCTAGCAGCTTGTGAGCAATGTTGATATCTTGGGCTTTATAATGACACAAAAATAATCCAAGAGCAATAAAAATAGTGATCATACACATATGCAGAGCTACATCCAAAGGATGACCACCTAATATATGCTCCAAAGGCTATGTGTATATCAAGCGCTATTTAATATAAGCTGACCTAAAAATAAATCACTCGTCATCAAGGTGTTATTTATTCAGTGCGTATATTAAGTGTATTCGGCCATTTATTCAGCTGTAAATTGTAAATTTTATTTTATTTAATAATAAATATAAAATTATCATTCTTTGTTTCCATTTTCATAATTAGAAATAACATAAATAATTTACAGCTCCTATTGGAGAGCTGATAGAAAATGCAGCTAATAGGTACTGTTTCAGCTATCAACTATCTTTTTAATGGGTTTACCAAACACATTGATTCAGTTATTTGGATGTTTATAAGATATCACCTACATTTAACAGATGAACTAAATACCTCTTTAAAATAAATTGAACTTAAAAAAATTTTAAAAAAAAGCATTAATATTTTTAAAATAAAAGAATAAAAGATTTTTGAAAAAAATTGTAAAAAACAAAAGAAAAGCTTGTAAAAAAAAAAAGAAAAAGCCAGGAGAATGTCAGGGTTACCTATTATTGAAACAATAATCCTAGTTTGTTTGTTGGAAAAAAAAATAAAAGAAACAAGTAAAGAAATAAAAAAGCAAAAAAAAAAAAAAACTATGAAAAAGGCCTGAAAGAGAAACCAAATACGGTGCCCAAATAGGCAATGAACTCTAATGTAAATAAGGGCTGTTTGCAATGAACTCTAATGTTAGGCCTTCACTTACCTAAGGGCTATTTGCAATCGGTGTTTAGGAAAGGATCTAAAGGCTCTCGATGGAAGTAATTAATTACGTAACTTCATAAATCACCTTTTAGCTATTGAATTCAACACTGTTCAAGATTTCAAGTTGAAAGACATCAACAACAACCATATTGGTATTGAGCTTGAAGTCTTATGCATATGCTCTTGCATTAGGATTAGTACGGAACTAGAATCAAATCGGAATCAGACTTGTCAAAACTCGAACCAAAAGCAGTCAAAATCAGAACCATCATCAAACTGAACGGAAACCATCCTCCATAGTTTAGTTCAGCTTCAAGAAATCATGAAATCCTGAACCATCGATTCTAAATCTAATCAAACCAGCAATTCAATTTGAAGAAACTAGGCTTGCTAGTAGCTAGACCCAACACCCCGCCAAAGAGCCAGGCACGAGGCCAAGAATGCCAGCAATCCCTTGCTCTCTTACAACAAATTCTCATTAGGTCAATTAAAGTTAACAAAAAAATATTCTACCTTTTTTTACTTTACTATAATACATTTAAAAAATAATAATAGTAAAATTACATTTTGTCCTTGGTAACAAAAAAAAAAGTTTTTAGGGATAATTTTGAAATTAAAAAATTTACAGTAACTCTATAAATACGCCCACCCATCCTTATTTCGTGCACAAAAATGTGAAATTCTCTCAAATCCTCTATGCAATTATTCTCAAAACTCTCTTTAGTTCCCAGTTACAATTACAATAGCTCTACAAAATACTCCAATCCACTCATTTTTTTAAATAAAATTAATTTTATCTCTTTTTTGTTCTATAACTTTCTTTTAATTATGTCCTACACATTTCTTATTAGTTTTTCTTTAAAACAAAAATAATTTCATTTTTTTATTGAAACCGCCCCAAATTGCCTTCCAAATGGACCGCCCTAAACTGCCCTCCAAATCACCTTAAACCATCAAAACGTTTCAAACTAGGGCTCAAACTGGAACCAACTGTTCACGAACTGTCTCCCAAACCGTCCTTTGGTGGTTCATTTCAGTTCATGATTTTTTCGAACCTAAACCAGTGATTCAAGGACCGTAACTAATGGTTCCTGAACTGTGGCGACCCTTATTTTTGCAGCATATATATTACATTGACAAATCTTCAAGGCAACATGTAAATCTCAACAGTAGATATGCAATCCAGCTGCTTTGGATTGATCATGACTCTATATAAGATCTTCTCCACGCGAGCATTTCGCCTACTTCCAAGAATCCCAAATTGCCAATCATGTTATTTCGAATAGATATTTCACTAATATCTTGGATTGGAGCTTTAAGATGAGTGGGCAAGCTCAAGCTTTGGATCTTGCTTCTCTGCCTTCACTTCTGGCTAGCCCCAAAAGGAAGCATATGGGTTTAACAATAGGGGTTGTAATCTCATCAATTTTTCTTAAAATTATCACAATATCCATTGCTATCTCCCATGTGATTAGAAAAATTAAGAACATTGATATAATAGAAGATTGGGAGTTGGAGATTAGGCCTTATCGATACTATTATCAAGAACTCAAGCAAGCAAACAATGGTTTCTGTGGTCAAGCAAATTTCTAATAAATCTAAACATGGTCTATGCGAATTCGTATAGTATTGGATAACTTCCATCACTGAAGTCTGATTCAATTGCTGGGTTGGCGTCAGCAAAGAGATGATTTTCTTCTCATTTATGATTATAAAAATAATGAGAGTTTAGTTAAGTTCTTATTTGATGAACTAAAAATAATCCAGGCGATAATCCAAGAAAATTTTTCCAATAGAGAAAACACAATAATGATACATATCTAGGAATAGAATGAAAAATATTTGAACAATTTAAAAAAATATAAATTCAAATATAGTTTCCACATAACAAAATTTTCATTTTTATATAGGAATATGTTTTCAAAATATTGGGTTTTTTAAAGTATGGGGACCAACTAATTAGTTTTGCTAAACTATAAAGACTAAATAGTAATATTTTCAAAATAGGTAGACCAATTAATTAGTTTGACTAAAATAGAGGAGCTAAATAACTATTTGACTAGCATTAAAATTAGTTGACCAACAAAAAAATTTGACGGAGATGTGAAAGAGTTTAATGAAAAAAAAATATAAGAACTAAATGGTGTATATTTTAAAATAAAAAGACTAAATAATTAGTTTTATTAAAATATAGTAACTAAATAATAATTCCATAAAGAAAAAGGAAATTACAATTAAGTTTTTAAAATATAGAAAAATGTACATGTTAATTTCTAATTTGTTTTTAACAAAATTTTGGTTCATAAATTTAAATTTTATTTAATAAATTGATCTTTCTTTTTTATTAAAATTAGACTCAAGATTTATTAATTGATGTAAAATAATAATAATGTCTCATCTGATAATATACACATTAATTTGTTTTTCTTTTCATTTTTTTTTTCTTCTGGATAAGATAGAAATCCATCTGGTCGAGATAGCATTGCCAAATTTTTTAGGTTTGCTCAAACCCATTTCAATATAACAAGATTCAACTTCCAAGAAACTCTCTCCTTTCTTAAAGTTATGTGGCTATGAGGCCATATAGAGCAACAAATTCATAGTCTGCAGCTTCTCAGCTTCTGAGGTTAATAAAATACCTTGAATCACAGAGCCTAGTAGTAGAACCAACACAAACCAAGAACCCAAATAATTGTAACAAAGTCTCACTATTACTAGCCGAAACAATCCCAATAGCTTGGTGCCATTGTGTTGCCACAAAAGAAGTATTGCCACAAAAGAAGTATTGCAAAAGAAGTATTTCCAAACATTGTGTTGTAATGATTATAATGATTAATGGCCCAAGATAGTGCAAATTCTAGTTTAAAAAATGCAACATCAGAGACAGAGAGAGATAATTTAGAAAATATGTGAGTTGGCTCGTAGAGTCTAAGGTTGATTGACGGAAAATTGGGTCTGATTTCAATTGAAACACTAATTTGTTAACGGAGTTTAAATTTAAGGACTAAATGATTGCCAAAAACAAATTAAGGATTGATATGTGGATTTTTCTATACCTTATGGACTTAATTGTAACTCATCCTATATTTGAATTAAAGTTCTAATCATAGTAAACAGCCAATTTTTTTCACTCTTTTGCGATTTATTCATATCGTTTCAATTTTGACGCAAAAATACAAACCTTCAAATATTGAAAAAAATTTATCCAAATGAAAAAAAAATCTCTCTTCCTCTCTCTCCCTCAGTATATAGAAAATCTTGTCATAATTTTTGAGATATTTCCTCTAAATATCAAGGATGAAGTTGCTATATAAAAAAAAAAGAACCCTCCCAATTTTTATTATAAGTATAGTGTTACTTTTTGTTTATTTTTTTTCTTTAGAGATAATCGATAGTGAATGATATGAATGTAATCATTTAACAGTTAAAAATAATTAAAATGAGATAAAATTTTAAATTAAATATTGCAATTAAAAAACTCAAAAGTTTTAATATATATAAGTGAGATTGATTGTGTAATACTCTATAGATTTTTTCTTACATGTAAAATTAGTTATGTAATACTATAATTAGCATTATTTTTTAATTATAACAGCATAGATTATTTCCAATTTATCATCAATTAAGAAATTGTATTTTCTAAGTTGTTGACTTGTTTACTAGTGGATACAATAAGCTTCTAATTATTGATGCTCGATTTTTTGAAAATTTTGACATGATGCATTAGGTTTTTGTCACATTATTATTGTTTATTGTTCTTAAATTTAAGGGTGAGGTACTGATGTAGCGCAAGTTTTTTGTGTGCTCATACCTATGATTTTGGAAAGCTGCTCTCCCATTGATGGCATTATGTTCAATTGTTATGCTCTGAATCTTTCCTCTACGTGATTTTTTTTTATCATCACCATAAATATGATCTGGAAAAAAAAAAAGAAGAAGAATTCAAATCCTTTTCCTTTTTGTGTTTGCATGATGGTGCCATTTTAGCTTGGAAAGGGAGTACTAAGAACCCAAATCCTTTTGAACTGGCCTCATCTATGAAAGGTCACAGCAGTGCTGTTATATGCTTAACTATTGGAAGAAATAGGCTATACTCTAGTTCTGTGGACAATACTATAAGGTTAATGCTTATAACCTTAATGTTTTATCCTTTGTATGTGATTTTGTATAGAACATAGCTCTGATACAGTCCTACACTTTGCAAAACATGTGACTCAATACTCTCAGTCAATTGGATTAAGCAATATATTGTAATTATGTGAATTTTTGAAGCTAACAAGCATATCATTTGTAACGTATCTAATAAGAGTGTATTTTTTTCGCCCTATTAACTCACTGAAATTATTGTTTTGAGGCACTATATAATTGACTTATTTTAAATTAAATTTTTATATCATTAATGCGTCTGAGTGATATTTGGAAGAAATTTTATTTCTTTTTGGATTAATTCTTCATGTTTTCTTCCATATCTGATTTCTAAATACATAAGAGTTGAATTTTTTTCTTCATCAGTTTTCCTTTTGTCCCTTCATGTGCATAAGAAGGATATATTTGGTTGTTTGATTTTACTCTCACCCTCCAAATTTTGTTTTTGTTATTTTTCTTTTAAGCGTGGGACCTCGACACTTTACAGTGTGTTCATATATTGAGTGGTCATAATGATGCTGTAACGTCTCTTATTTGTTGGGATCAATATCTACTGTCTTGTTCATTAGACAAGACAATAAAAGCATGGGCTTTTACTAAAGAGGGTAGCTTAGATGTGATTTATACACATAATGAGGAACATATAAGTTATTTATCTCCAACTTCCAAGTTTATACTCTTGTGCCTTTTAAGTAGACTTGTATTTTTTCTTAGATCTTAGGGTTAGATTTGTTTGAACATTAGTTATTGTGCCATTGTGGTATGATTGACCAAGTTTATTTGGTCCTATGGAATGTAGTTCCTAATTTTTATTTAAGCTCTCTTGGTGGATGTAATTTCCGTATGCTATCTTTTATTTTTTAAAAAATTGTTCTCTTAAAAATTTGAGTAAAATCAATCCTATTCTCTTTGAGCTACGAAGATTTTGTTTGTTAATTGTCTTGGGCTTTAATATATGAAGTGGAAGCGTCTATTAAAAATGCAATTGTTATTTGTTTATCGATCTTTGTTATTTGATTTCTTATACTCTATTTCACAGTTATTTTATTTTATTATTTGATTGAAATTGTCAAAGTAATGGTGGAATGAAATAATTTCCATTGTAAAATTAATGTTTCTTTGTAACAGGGCGCTATTGCTCTTTGTGGGATGCCTAATGCAGAAGCAAAACCAATTTTGCTTCGCTCTTGCAGTGACAATCTTGCATTTAACTGCCAACGTAAGTGCACACTAAAAGACCTATAGCAATCAGCGTGCGGTGAATTGATTTTTTTTTTTTTGGCACTGCCCTAAAAATATAATCCTATTTCATTGTTTAGATTCATTGAGAGGGGCAGGATTTTTTCGAAAAGCGAAGTGAGAACAATTCAGACGGGTCCTGGAGGTCTCTTTTTCACTGGTGATGGAATTGGAACGCTGGACGTTTGGAAGTTGACAGAATCACAAGGAAGAGCTATGGAAGTAGCATGATATCTTTGTAACTACCTGTCTTGCAAAATTTGGTCATCCTGTTTGAGTTCTGTTGATTTTTTTTTTTGTAGAAATTGTAGAACTACGTGGACCTGATTCTTCATTTTGTGATGGAGGTACGTAGGCAGCCTTCGGGTGCGGTCCAAATTATGTAATAACTATTTTTTGTTTGTTTTAAATTCTTTTTGTTTGTTTTTCAATTCACATTTGCATTTCACTTGGCTTTTGGATTTTTGTCATTTGAGCAATATTGTGTAATAAGGAATTGATGTTATTGTCCTTAAGAAGTCATCCTATGATCCATATTCTTTATTGTTATCAAATGTAAGAATTCATCTTAAGGCCCCATATTCTTAATTCTATTATTCATCCTCTCATTTTCAATGAAGTCAATATTGTTTTCATTTTTTCCTTTGTTGAATACTCCCAATACCTACTCTTCATTATGATTCAAAAGGATCGTATATTAAATTGTGCAGTATATCCTTTGCTGCATTAAGATATTTTGGTAATTTGATTGATTCCATTCCATCAAAATGTTATCACATTACTCTTATCTTTGTTATTGCTCTTTTCTTATACATAAATATCATTTTGCCCTTCTCAATTTAGTTGGGAAAACGACACTTAAAAAAAAAAAAAGAAAATTGAAATTGAGGAAATCCCAAATTCAAATGTGGTAGCGTTGGTCAACTGGAATTTGTCAGCAAGGGAGCATTGTTGGGCATCTTGAATAAATTGTGACCAAGAAGAATAAAAAATAAGAAAATGGCAGCGTTTTATGACGCTAGCTCAGAAAAATAAATTAGCTTGGAATGAGTGTATGTATAGAAAGTCATCCTCAGGTAACAAGCTGTCACACATTTAGTTCACTTGATTCTACTGTATTATTGGTTTTTCTTTCACCATCCATTGGTTGCTTCAAAATGGCATTATTAGAATTCCCATTTTTTTTCATTTGAGGCTCACTTCTTGCTGGTTCTTTTGAGTTGGTTTCAGGCACTATGTCTTTTTTTTTGTTCTTGTAGATGAAGTACAATATCATCTGAACTAATCCAAGAAGGAATATTTGATGTCTGAATATACAAGCAGACACCAAAGAGAAAATTAAGGGTTTGTATTTTAGTGCTTGAAAATTGGTCTAATAATAAGTTTTTGTTGGTAATTAGCTAGCGAAAACGGTTTTGAAGGAGAGCGATGAAGAGCCAGGGGTTGAGAATGAGAAAGCAGAGTCCGCTGCTCTTCCTCCATCTGAGGGGGTTCCTGAAACAACAGGTAAAGAAGAACCCGTTGCAGATGGTCATGACGCTGTTAATACCCAACAGGCTTCTGTTGAGGATTTGAATAAAGATGATGCTGAGAAGAAAGAGGAATCGGAGAAACATTCTGAGGAGGACGAGGATCCCGTAACTGAAACTCAAACTGCCTCACGCAAAATGGAGGTTCCCAATGATAAGGTGCGCTAAAATAGCCCCAAAATGGTAACTAAAGTCTTCAAGAAAATGAATTATTAGAAGGGATTTTGAAGGTGATGCAGTAAAGTCTTACTGGGATCAATGGACTTTGAACTATTTTTAGAGTAGGAAATGGTAGCCGTAATTGTACCACAATGCATAACAGAAATGATTGATATTGCCGCTAACAAAATATATAACCAATTGTATAACGTATACAGAATATATTGTGGCAATCACATTATTGTGATCCCAGTGCAGCCATTTTGCTGTTTCTATTTGCTATTTTGATGATTGGATTCTTTACGGAACTTGTTTTTCAAGAAAGCCTTTGACAAATATGTTGCGTAAATACTGTTTTGCAGGTTGGGGTTCTTATTGGAAAGGGTGGAGATACTATTCGTTACCTGCAGACTGCAGTATAATTCTGGGGCAAAAATTCAAATCACAAGGGATGCTGATGCTAATCCTCAATTCACAACAAGGCCAGTAGAAATAATAGGGACTTTAAGTAATATAAAGAAGGCTGAGAAGCTCATTAATGCTGTCATAGCAGAGGTAGCTGAATTAATTTTATTTCCTAAGTACAACTTCCTTGTGTTTTTTCCCAGTTTTCTTTTTCTTTTCTTTAACATGCTATGAGTTGATTTGGAGATTATGATACTGATTTTCTATCATTCCCTAACATAAGCATGATTATTGCAGGCTGATGCTTGTGGTTCCCCCTCCCTTGTAGCTAGGGGCCTACCTAGTGCACAGACCAGTGTAGTGTGAGAACAACTTGAGATGCAAGTTCCAAATGAGAAGGTTGTTGGTTACATTTATAGCTGACGATGCATGGTTATTACAGTAAATACTTATTTGATATTTTTTAAACATACTTACGTAATCAGTCCTTGTACCAGGTTGGTCTGATCATAGGCAGAGGTGGGGACGCCATTAAAGCTCTCCAAGCGAAATCGGGAGCGCGCATTCAGGTAGTTGATGTCGTTGGCCTTGCATTGAAATTTGTTTTTGTATAGACTAGGCCTTGATTGTAGTCATTAACATTGTTTAGAAAGTGTTCATCTTGGGAAATAACTAACAAGCCTATTTTCATTTAGTTGATACCTCAACATCTTCCAGAAAGGGATGGTTCCAAAGAAAGGACAGTGAGAGTGACTGGTGATAGAAAGCAAATTGAGATGGCTAGAGAAATGATAAAGGATGTTATGAATCAGGTTTGTTATTTATGTTTCTTAGTTTCCGCACAATTCAGGCCTAGTTCCTTTCAGTTGTAATTGCATCTATTTGATAGCTATATTGGTTAATATTTGAGTAGTTTCTAATTGTATTCTTCAATTAATTTTTATGTTGATAAATTTTGTTGAATGGTTATCGCTATCAGTTTTAATCCATTGTGAGACACTCTAGTCATGTGAAATTAAGAATTGAAGAATCCAAAATGCGATATTGGATATTTGCTAGTGATTGAGTGGTGAATTTTGATGTTCCATATATGATTTTCTTTAATTCCTTGGTCAATGCATGTGTAGGATCTCATGAGCTGTACTCATGCGCCATTAGTGTTTCAAGTTGGCAACATGTTATGAATGTGTGCTTTGCTTTCAGCACCTTGTTATTCATGGTTTTACTTTGACTAGTGGCATCTCATTGAATATACTTTTGTTAAAAAGGGTTGATTTGGCATAAAAGTGATCAGCTTAGTGGTGCTTGCTTAACAATGATGTTAGGTATATAATTTATGCGGTGAATGCAGAAAGCAACTCTTTTTTTAAATATTTAATATGATTGGCATCATCTTTAAGGGCAAATTGAAGGGGAAATGCAAATATGTAGTTGTAGATCAAATCTTGTTTGACTGGATCAATGAGATGATGGTCTATATCTCTGGCTTTGCCAAGCTACATGCAGTTGTAGATCATGATTTGTTTTGTTTGCATGTGTAGCACCTTTTTGTTTATTTGAAGGAAGGTTGTGTCATAGTTTTCTGTGGGAATGAGAGCTAATTAGTTGATACGTGGGAAGTTGTGGTATTGATGAATGATTGATTCCAAGGTCACTTGAATGCTCTTAGGAAGATCATATATGCAATCCAAGATGTCGGTTGCCACGATTTATTTATGATGAAAATGCCGATTTCGAATTGGTTGACCTTAAAAATGCAGATTTGGCTTTTGCCTTTCCCATGGGGCCAGCATGGCTTTCTCGGTGTAGGAATAGACAACCACCATTCACTTTCATCCACTGAAGAGAGATATCAGGCATTAAATCTCACAATTGCTGGATGTTAATAGTTGGTAAGATTGCTTTGAGACTTGAAAGTTAAAAATCATTCAGTGAGACTGTGTTGTATTAACCTTAGTGCTCTTTAGTGCCCCTTCTATGAATGAGACATTTGTTGGAAGAAGTATAATTCGTGGTGAAGTCATAGTGTATGAAGTCATTTTCAGATTGATACATATATTAATTCATATCTATTGCTGTGCTGAACATATGAAGAATGTGGTACATGTTCTATGACATGTATTGGGCTGCTGCAAAGTTGCAATAAAGGCTCAATTACCAAGTTAAGATCAGTACAAGAATATGTTTTGTTGCCCTTGTAACGTGCTAGTTTTCCTAAATAGAGTAACGTCATGTGTTGATGAGTTAGCGTGAACGAATGATTTAGGACGGTCATTTGGTTATTATGAAGATCTTGACTCTTGAAGCATTGGTGTCCTATTAACTCTGATAAATTTTCAACTTCAAAGGCTCCTCCTGAAATTCTAAATGTTTCTCTTTTATGGATTTTCAGTTTTGAGTTTACCTTTTATGCAATTATGTGTTGGTCATTGTGGCAGTGCAGAATTGAACTTGAGATTATATGTTTGCAACACTTTTGCAGTTCAACATGATTGTTTCTGCAGTTCATTTTGTTAGTTATTAGCATGAGTTTTAATTTTATAAGATTGTTTTCCATTGTTTAGTTGCTAACTGTTAGGATATTGATGGTTAATATTATAATTGAAGCAATGTTTATCCTTTTTTTTTTATTTTAATTTATGTTTTCTGTTTTCAATTCTTATGGTTCCTTTTGTATGCGTTGCATGCATGCCTTGCGTGTTATTATTGTCAAGGTTTTACCCAGGTGTTTGCTTTGGAAAAGGAGACATGTTTTGCGAATTCAAGCAGCTACTGTGCCTTACTCGTACTGTTTATTTTAATTTTTTTAATAATTCCTTTTTATTGGATAATTGGTTCTTACTAACTTTATTTTTGTAATATGCCTTGTGTAGACTGTGAGGTCATCACCTTACTCTGGCAGTTTCAACCAACAGCATTCCTATCGACCCCGTGGACCTACTGGTCCATCAAATTGGGGTCCACGAGGCCCTCATTCATCACAGCCAAATCCTTACGATTATCATCTCCGAGGACCTTATCCTTCTCAAAGTTCACAGTATCCACCTCCAAGTTATGGTGGTTATCCTCCCCAACAAATGGGCCCCGAGGTAACTTTGGTTCTAGTTGGGAGCAAATACCTCCCACCATGCAGGGGCCAGTTTCGCATGGTGGAGTTTATGACTACGGTGTCCAGGGAGGCCATGTATCTGATCACCCAGCGTCTGGCCCAATTTCTACTCCTGTTTCTGGGCATGCTCCTAGCCCGTCCCCTACCCCTGCCATGTCCCATTCCCCATCACAGGCAAATTATAATTATGGGCAGCCACATGGTCCAGATTATGGGCATCAAGCTCCCTATTCCCAGGCAGTACCTTCTCAGCAGGGCTATGGGCATGGATATGACGAACCAAAGTATGACAATCATGCTCCAATGCTGCATCCTTATGGACATGGAAGTTCCCAACCAGTATATCCACAAGCCAGCAATCAACCAGGCTATAGGGCGCAGCAGCAGTATGGAAAGCAACCATCATGTGGCATGCCATTGCAGGGACCACCTCCCCAATCATATGGCCCTCCTAGGCCTAGTCAACCTGGTGATATGCCATATCGAGGACCCATTCAATCCAGTCAATCATATGGTCCAAATGTGCCACCTCAACAGCAGTATCCTTATGCATCAAGTGGGCAATCGTATCTTTCAAATGGATCTGCATCAGGTGCTGAGGGGAACAATCAGGCAATGCCTACTTCTGGCCCCGGCTATCCACAGCAAGGTAGCCAGCCAGTTCCATGTTATCTCAGCCTGGTGGACAACAGTCAACTGGCTATGTGCAAGGTCCAACCAGTGGTTATGGATTATACCCATCTTCGCAACAATGTTATCCAGAACAGCCAGCTTCAAACAATGCAGGTTATGGGTATCAAGGGTCTCAAGATCCTGCTTATGGCAGTGGCCCTGGGGCAACCTATAGTGCACCACCAAGTGGCCAGCAGGCTTATGCTCAGCCAACAGCAACTCAACCAAGTTATGATCAGTCGGTTCCTCAGTCAGGTGCATATGGAGCTGCTCCAGGAAGTGCACCAGTTGGGTATGGGAAAAACCTTGTCTCCCTAGCGCACTTACCCTCAATATGACTCAACTCTGATATATGTTGCATCGCTCTGAGAATTTAGTTATAGCTTGATGGCGAGTATGTACTGCTGATGCATATTGAGCTTTTGCAGTTAAGTATTACAAATATTTTATTATCCGGGTAGTATTAGCATTAGATATTTGACTGTTCGGTCTTTTTCTGACTGCCAATCAAACACCAAGATTATGTATCTGCATGATGCTGACTGCGAATGCATCTAAGTTTCTTATCATTGTCGTTTTCTTATTTGCTATGGTCGTTGTTTTCTTTTTCTTTGAAGTGGGCTTTTTGTGTGGATGGATTGTATAATTTGGATCTGGGGTTTTTATTTAAGCGAATCATGAGCAGCCGAAGGAACACTCTTTGAAATGGTGCTTCTTTCTAGTGCATATTTCTGGGTTTCTATTTACAGGCTTCGAACTTCACATTTCATTTGTTTAGTAGTAGTAAATCCCATGAGAAATTAATTAGAAAAGTAGTTGAATAGGACTTTAGACCCGTAAAAAACAATGAAAATTAGAGACATTTGTAGCTGAAGACGAAGAAAATTAGCTTTTATTTCTGTTTCTTACAGCAGTGGGTGGTTGGGTGAAGAGTTAGCCATCAGGTCTTACGAATGAACAGCCTTTTCCAGGCCCTAATGCCTATCATTAGAAGATTCGCCACTACCCCGAGTTGCCAGTAGCTATTAAATCCTACGTTATAAAATTGGGGAATGCTAGCTACAGTTACTTGTAAAAGTGACTGTCCAACAATTTTTTTCTTATTAGTTAAAAGAGTATTTAATAAATTTTAGGTAACTTGTTATCTATTATCACAAGTTTTTTTTTTCATCTTTTCCATAATTAATTATCATTTTCTCTCTCCTAATCTCTAATTTATTCACTCTCCTCCTTCCTTAGACAAAACAAAATCCCCCTCGTCATTCCACTTTTTTTTTTCCTTTTGTCGTTTTCATTTCTTTTGTTTCATCTTCTTTTTTCCTAAAATATTTTATACTTTTCCTCTGTTGTGTCAGTCTTTTACCGTAAAACTTTTTATTTTGGAGGTCAATTTTTTGCTAAATAATAAGAATGCTAAATGATAAGAACTTCAAGAAAAAGAACTTTTCAATAGATATACATATAATTTATACTCTCTTTTTTGTAATTGATTATTATGGGCACAAATTAATTTTTTTTAAAGAACTCTCAATGAATTCTGGTGGGCACTCTTTTTTTTTTTTAAATTGATTATTCTAGGCACTCTATTGTATATTTACAGTTACTTGTATACAATTTATATATGTTGGTAATTTAAAAGAACTCCTATCGAATCTTTAATCTTTTGCAGATGGTAGATTTAGGCAAAAATTTGTTAGGCACTCTAATTTTTTTTTACTAATAAATATATTTAATCCACTTAATTTCTATAAAAACTGAAACTCATTAAAAAAAAAAATCCTAAATGGAGTGCAATAATTTGTGATCTCTTTGAATTTTCTATAATTCATTGTAGGTAAATTGAAAGTTGAACAACAGTTATTTGTATACAATTTATATATGTTGGTAATTTGAAAGAACTCCTATCGAATCTTAAATCTTTTGTAGATGGTAGATTTAGGCAAAAATTTGTTAGGCACTCTAATTTTTGTTTACTAATAAATATATTTAATCCACTTAATTTCTATAAAAACTGAAACTCATCGAAAAAAAAATTCTAAATAGAGTGCAATAATTTGTGATCTGTTTGAATTTTCTATAATTCATTGTAGGTAAATTGAAAGTTGAATAATGAAATAGATAAATAAATTTTTTTTTTTTTAGATATCAAAACGTTACTTTTCATACTCCCAATCATTTTTTTTTAATAAATCTAATGGTGATATCTAGTCTTTCATCTATTAGTTTTTTTTTTTTTTGGGCCTGATAGTTACCCTTTTGAATTTTTTTACTACCATCTTTCTTACCAACTTTGAGATGTTGATCTATGTTTTTTTTTTCCTTTTTTGGAATCATGTTGACATAGATTACTTGAACAGCTTGTTGGGTTGCATTTGAAAATTAATGTGGAGTTTGTTTAAGAGCATAAGTCATGTATTTAGTTAATATAGAATGAGTATGTAATTAGATTGCTTTGTTCTGCTTTAAGAAATGATTTTATTTTCAGTGTTTTTTGTCTCCAATTTCAAAAATTTTTATTTAAATCATGTCAATATATGATTGCTTGAATAACTTTTTTATTTACTAGAAAAAAAATAATATTTTAATTATTTTATTTACAGGAAAAGTAGAAAATAAAAATGAGCTTTATTAGTAGCAACACTTCTTTCCTTCTAACTACATTTTTTCATTTTGAATTTCATTATTTTGAATTAATTTGCTATCAAATAATATTTTTTAGAATTAATTTAATTTAAATTAAGATTTGAAAGGTCCAATTAAAGAAAAAAAATAATGAATAAATTAGAGGTCAAAAAAAGTAATTAATTAAAGAGAAAAAAGAATAATTAATTAGAAGAAAGAAAAAAAATTAATATTTTTTTTGTTATCTTGATAATAGGTAACAGGTTACCTAAAGATCTAATAAATGCTCTTTCATCAATAAGGAAAAAATTGTTAGACAATCACATTTTCAAGTGACCGTGGCTAGCATTTCTCTCATCAAATTTTACTCTAGCAAGAATGTCATGACTCAACCTATGGGCCGGACCGACACTAGGACCTGGGCCAGCCTAAAGCCCCCGAGGCCAGTAGTAAGCCTAACTATTGTTCAACCCAACTCTAAGGCCCATTTGGGCCCAATTTCGAGAATTCAACCGGACAGAGTCCGGTTATAAAATGGACCTTTTAACGGAGAGTTTTTGACTCACCTGACCTGTAAACACAATATATAATCAATTGGGGAGCTCAGCTCACCCTCCACATACTCATAATAACATAAAGTCAAATGGGAGCTCAGCTCCCTCATCCAGTCCAACATACATGCATATAATAAGTTTACAGGTCCAACATGGCAAATTATATTACAGACTCAAATCAAATAAATATTTCTAACACATGCGGAAATTCTAGGAGTTAACAGAATTATACAAATATTACAGACATTAATAGACGACCAGCGAAGAAGAAAAGCAGGTTAACCACAATAATAATCCTCCTGTAGCCTGGAAAAATAATGAACAGGAGTGAGCGTTTGACTCAGAGAGTAAAATATCAATTTTAACCATAATCTCTATAGCTATCTAAAGCTAATGCACCATGTAGAGTGAAATGCAATATCGTCATAAATTTCATACAAATCACATCAAAAAGGCAATTTGGAGCACTCACACACCCAACACTGTCAAACAATACATATATGGGAGCTGATCCCTAAACAGCTCTCTAAATCCAACCTCTGCCAACGAAGATCTCAAATCGGACTTTCGCTTAATAAACCAAATATGAGGTCCCAGCGAAGAACTCAAGCCGTGTCTACCCCGAAGTGTAATGGCCCGGCCCACTAGTGATATTGTCCGCTCTGGGCTGAAGCCCTCACGGTTTTAAAATGCGTCACTAGGGGTTATGAACCACTAACTTATAAACCCAGCATCTCTCTCGTGTTTTGTCGATGTGGGATTTGCCTAGGGTGTTACAATCCACCCCCCTTATGGGACTCAGCGTCATCGCTGAGGTTTGCCCCACCATCGTTCAAGGTTGCACGCGAAGCGCCTCTGATACCACAAATGTAATAGCCCGGCCCACTAGTGATATTATTAATAATAGCCCGGCCCACTAGTGATATTATTAATATCACTAGTGGGCCAGGCTATTACATTTGTGGTATCAGAGCCGCTTCGCGTGCAACCTTGAACGATGGTGGGGCAAACCTCAGCGATGACGCTGAGTCCCATAAGGGGGGTGGATTGTAACACCCTAGGCAAATCCCACATCGACAAAACACGGGAGAGATGCTGGGTTCATAAGTTGATAGTTCGTAACCCCTATTGACGCGTTTTAAAACCGTGAGGGCTTCGGCCCAGAGCGGACAATATCACTAGTGGGCCGGGCTATTACATATTTGGTATCAGAGCTGGACTCCCTCTAGTACGATGTGTGGTGCGAGGACGCACCAGGCGGAAGCTGGTGGGCTTGTCATGACCCAGGGATGGGGTTGGGACATGCTTGTTTAACCAGCTACGCACTGGGGTGGAAACTTCGTGTCCCACATCGGAAACGGGAAGAAAAGATTTGGGCCATATATGTTGGAGCCTTCCTCACCTGGTCAGCGCGCTTTTGGGAATGAAACCTCCCAAGGGACAAATCCGTGAGGCCCATGGCAGCAGCACCAGTAGTGCACTGACAGAGCTTTGATCAGATCTGCCATTGTCCAGAGTCACCTCACCGGTCTGTTGTATTTTGGTAGGGCCCATGTATAGACTAGTATTTTGGTTCATTATGTTTAGTCATGATGTAATTACTAGTTTATGATGTATTTCATTTTGGACTTGAAATGAAAACTTATAATTTATTATCTATGAATTTCTATATGAATGCAATAGATGACACTTCATTTTGAGATCTCATAAATAGTTGTGAATGATATGATAAAAGAGAATATGATATGAAAATATGTGAGATGACTATGAATATGTTAACAGGTGATAGTGAAACCCGACAGATGCTAATAAAACAGGGGAGGCTCTGTCCGGGTCTCCACAGAAAAAAAAAAAAAATTCTACACATTGAATATACGTTTTAAATGACATTAAAAGTTTACAATAGATATGATAAAACAAGATAGGGTGCTCCGGCACCGAATGTGGCACTTCTTGTTCGGCTATACAGTAGACGGGTAAGGGGCGTCACATTTAGTGGTATCAGAGCGGACAATATCACCAGTGGGTCGGGCCGTTACATTTGTGGTATCAAAGCCGCTTCGCGTGCAACCTTGAACGATGGTGGGGCAAACCTCAGCGATGACGCTGAGTCCCATAAGGGGGGTGGATTGTAACACCCTAGGCAAATCCCACATCGACAAAACACGGGAGAGATGCTGGGTTCATAAGTTGATAGTTCGTAACCCCTATTGACGCGTTTTAAAACCGTGAGAGCTTCAGCCCAGAGCGGACAATATCACTAGTGGGCCGGGCTATTACATTTGTGGTATCAGAGCTGGACTCCCTCTAGTACGATGTGTGGTGCGAGGACGCACCAGGCGGAAGCTGGTGGGCTTGTCATGACCCAGGGATGGGGTTGGGACATGCTTGTTCAACCAGCTACGACCGGGTGGAAACTTCGTGTCCCACATCTAAAGCGGAAGAAAAGATTTGGGCCATATATGTTGGAGCCTTCCTCACCTGGTCAGTGCGCTTTTGGGAATGAAACCTCCCAAGGGACAAATCCGTGAGGCCCATGGGCCAAAGCGGACAATACTAACTGGAGAAGGATCAGGCTGTTACACGAAGGACCGGGTCCCAGCGAAGATCTCAAGCCATGTCTACCCGTCCTGTCCATATCCAACACTATACCACACGCACGCACACTGCTCCAAATTTTCACAACAATATCTATGGCACTTCAACATTTATGAATGCAATATAAAACGTGCCTATTGTTTAACTACATAGATACATACATATAAGTGATGCATGGGCATGCTTGAACATATAATAATATCGAAATTACAATTAAAATTAATATTTTACACACAGACTTAACCGTAGTCACTGTGGCGGCTAGGTGGAGGAGGAAGGCTGTCCTGGCTCACCTGACAATTTTTTTTACAATTATTTAGTACATTTGACTCAATACAAGCTAAGACAAAGATCAAAGATGTCCTAAGTCGTGCCGAAAATCTGGCAGAGTCTCTCCTATACCTTGGACCTACCCAACCTGCAAAAGGGCTTAAAACGCACTTCTATATCCACAAACCATACACCCATAACTCAATCACATCACACAACACCTCCTGGGCCCATCCAAATAGTCATCAATCACAATATGTAAAATTACAGTTTAGTCCTCATAATTTAACCATTTTGCAAAAAAACTACCCAAATGAGTTCTAAAAATTCTAAAACTTTGTCCCGCGGTCCTTAGCATCATTACTAAGCTAATGCAGAAGGAATTACAATGTTCTGAGCTACCATGAATATTTTATGAATTTTTTATCCAATTCAAGCACTAGAAAATTGCGAAAAAGTAAGGTTCGGGTTTACCTATGCCAATTCTAACTTTGGGGACGAGCTCGGGACGTCTAACAACGGTGGGGTAGCTAAAATCTCAATCCAATTCCAAGACTTTTTCGGTAGCCTGTTTGTCTTTTTGTTGAATATTTACAGACCCGGGCGACCGTTGAATTTTCGCGAATTGAAGGTACCTACACGAAGCCCATAACACGGGGGTTAGTAAAAAATTTTTACCGAATTTTCTAAGCTCATTTAATGCTCGGAAAAATAATACGAAGTTTCATGGGACCACTAAAAAATGGTGTCAGAAAATTTTGAAATTTATATTGCCGCGAAGCTCTCGACGAGTGGAGCGCTCTAGTACTCTCGATTTTCTCGTGGGGTTCACGGTTTGCGAGAAATCTAGCCCAAAATTTGAAATGGGCTAAAACTTTCCAGACAAAAATTGGGCAAACCGCTCGATGGATTTTGGTGTTCTTGGTGTCTATGGAAAGCTTTCGAGGTGTAGATGAAGTTTGACACAAGACCCGGTTCGATTAGTAGCCGGATCAGCCGAATTTTGGCCGGGAAGGTGAGGCATCGTGCGCGCACAGGTGAGGGTTCGCGCGCATTTTCCTGCCTTTTGGAGCACCGGTCGGCCGTGGGGAGGCACTAGGGTGGCGCGCCGGCAAGGTGGGTAGGGCTGGGTGGCAGCTGCATGGTGTGGGGAGGAGGGAGGAGAGAGAAAACGAGAGAGAGACGGAGAGAGACGGGAACACGCTGGGAAGGAAGGAAGAAGAAAAGAAAAGGCTGGTCCGATTCGATCGGTCCGATCCGGTCCGGTTTGATTCGGCCGGTCCGATTCAGGATAAAATTTTTTTATATTTTTACTCTGCCTTGGGGCTGAAAACGAGGCTCAAAATTTTAGAAAAAAATTCTAGAAAACTCAGAAAAATTCGTAGAGTCCAAATATATTTTTAGTTTTATCACGTGGTCCTTTAAATTAATTTTTAAAAATCATTAAAGTTTTATATTTTCGAAAAATGAACCTGATTTCTAAAATCTGAAAAATTTCAAATAATTTCCTAAAATTTAAATAAAATGAAATATTAATATTTACTCACAAAATAATAAATTTAAAAATTTGGGGTGTTATAAAGAAACACAAGGTGCAAGTTGTAATAAGGCAATTTTTGTAACCTCATATTCCAACATTTATGCATATAATTTTATCGAAGATAGGATTGCCTTGAAATTCGAGGCAGATGGAGTAACTGTGGGATGGTTCTCTAGAAGGTTCTTATGAATGGTTATGCTGCATTAACTAATAACAATTTTCATTTGGTCCTCTTGTTCTTTTATATTATATGTGCATTTTAAAAAAATTAATTTATTTAGTTTAATTTAATTATTGGTCCCTTCAAATATTTTTAAAATTTTTTAATAGGTATATTAATTTTAATTTTTTATTAATTGTTCTCTAAATTTTTTTAATAGTCTTTCAAAAATATTTATAAAAAAATAAATAAGCACAGTAAAGTTTTATTTTTTGTTAATTGACCTTTCAAATCTTTTATTGACCCAAATAATTTATAATTTATATATTATGATTTAAATTAAAATATTAAAATTATTTGGTTTTCATTAAATAAATACAAAAATTCAATAAAAAATTAATTACTCAAACTTTTAAATCTACAAATTAAAATTTGATTGGCAATTATTATTTGAAAATTAAATTTAGGCTAGCCTAATAATTTCCTATTACATAACCTAGGATTAGATGAGATTTTTTTTAAATATATATATATATATATATATATATATATATATTTATCTTCCTACTCATTTAGCTTTTTTTCCTTTTATTTTATTTAAATTAAAAATTTATTCTACTTACATATATAAAAGTAGATAAAATTAGTGGTCTTAACAATTAATATATTTACTTAATTGTTTTACAAATCTCTAATTTTTTGTCTCTTCAATTTTAATGATTATTTTTTTTTTAAATCTTATGCAATTATAACATATAATCTATCTATTTGGTGTTTATATTTTATTTTTTTTTACTTTTGAATTTATGAATTTTATGTAAGAATTTGTATAATATTTTAATATCATTTTTTTTATTTTTTGAATTATATAATTTATATAATAATTAAAACTATAATATTGTAATATTCATATTAATTATAGAAATTTTTATTCTAATTTTTTAATTGATAAAAAATTTTTATAGTTTAATTTTTTAGGATATTTTTATTTACTATAAATATATATATATATATATATATATATATATATATATATATATATATATATATATATATATATATATATATATATAAAATTAGCATCTGCTTAGTTGTATTGTACAAATTATTCTCATATAAATATCGGGCTTCTAACAATGGACATTTTAGTAATTCTGGCCAATATCTTACCATCTGAAAAATTCTTATGCATTTCCCGTCCAGTTTTAGGCAACTAAAAAATGAAATCCAACACATCAATGGATGTTTCAAAAAAATAAATTATGAAGATGAATGATTATACTTGGGGAAGGCAACGGGTAGCTATCCGCGAAAATTACCCTATTTAAATCTGAACCTGATTAATATATTATGAACATGTCCCAAAAATTCGATTAAAATTTATTTTCAAATACCTCAATTTGACCCAAATTCAATTATTATTGCTTTTAAATCTATTTAATTTTATATATTTTAATTAATAATTTACATTAATTTAACATTTTTATAAAATATTTAAATTCTATTTATTTAAAATATGATATATAAAAATATATTTTTTATATTTAATTAATTTTTTAAATTCAACTAACAAAAAACTCCAACTGACACAAATTTTAAACTCGATCATATACTACCAAAACTCATCTTGTTAGGATTTAATGAATGAATACATGTAAATACCTTATCCATTGTCGTTCTTAAATTATATTTACAGAGAAGATAGAAGGAGAGAAGGAATTAGGGATTATGATTCTTTCACCGGAGGGAGTTATGGGTTCATTCTCTGTTCAGATGCCCAATTAGCATTGTAAATGTATTTAGTATGCAGTTTAAAAAAAAAAAAGAGTTTTTAGGGATAATCAAGTAATTCTAATATAAACAGCCTTGATTAAATCATTTCTTGTATAATCTGGTCAATTTTAACTTAGATTTGTTTTAAGTTTAAAATCAATTCCCATAAAAAAATCAATATAAATAAATTCTTATTATTGATTAGACTCTTTGAATTGTCCACTTGAATGACCACAAATTTATAATTTTCCATCGAGTTCTTCAAGTAAACTAACACCTTAATAGTCATCACTAGCATTAGTCTGGATGATTCTTTTTCCTGAGTTTAAAAACTAATTGTAAAACTAATTAATCTTAAAATAAATAGATAAAGAGAATAAAATTTAAGATTCATTCATTCTCTACATTTTAAAAATAAACAAAAATTATGTTATTTTCAATATTTTAATTTTTATTTTTTGTATAATAAAAAGTTTAGATGAGGAGAGACTCTTCATTTTAGGGTTAAGATATATCATCAATAGATCGCTTAGTAAAAAAAATAATTAATAAAGCTTAAACTTTCAACTTAATGGGATCATTGATTATGTCTTATTAATTAATAAATTTTCATTGGCTTTAATAATTATTTATCAACTATTAATATTTAATTATTAACTATGCAACTGCGCGTCCATATATAGGGGCAGAGAGAAGGAGGGGCTAGTGGGCCATGGCCCCAACTCTCTTGAAAAATTCTTATGTATATATCTACGATAATTTTAATTTTCTTTTAAATTTTAGCTATTGACCTAAATAATTTTTTTTTTGCTTTATTATAATATAGCCAATGTGAATTATATGATTATTTTTAATTTTTCATCATATGTTTAATAAATTTTTATAAAATTGACATCTACAATTTTTTTTAATTTATTTACACTCCATTATATTATTTTTTTATTAAATAATTATTTTTTTATTAAATAACATTGATTCCTTCAAAATATATAAATAATAAGTGCAATTAGTTTTTAAAATTTTTATTTAATGGAGTCATATATTTCATCCTCTCTCTCCCTATAAAATTTTTAATATTTAAAATTTTAAAGAATTGTAAATAAAAAAATAATTTTAAAAAATAAATTTTAATAATCAAGACATTTTATGATTATTTTAAAATATTAAAATGATGATTACACATTAAGAGTTTTTTTTTTTGCTATCTAATAGAGTTTAAAGATAAAATATTTTCATGTATATCATAAATTTTTATATATCCAATACTACCCTCCTAGAATAAAGTCAAAAAGTCAAAGATATTTCCAGTGTGGATAGTCAAAGCAAGAAATATTTCAAATGTGGCAAACCTAAATAGAGACTCAACGAGCCGAACAAGAAATGACTGAATAATAGTTTTGTTCACTATTTTTGTGATTAAAACCCTTGCCGAGCAAACACCTAGTAATGGATGCAACCCGGATTTCATGAACCAAGCGACAATCTCGCATGTAATCCAGTAAAAGTATATATCACAAAGATCCATGAATATGTAACCAAGATCACCTCCTTAAACAGAGCAACGACTATTTCCTTTAAAAGCCTATAAATGCCAGTTAAAAGGGAGACCCATGTATGCTTACTGTCCTCATTACTCTCTGTTATAAAAGAATTCTTTAATATTTCTCTGAAAAGATTTAGATCACTGACTTGAGTATCGGAGTGGCCCACCAAAAGGCTATCCACCTCATCACTTTTTCCCAGCGTAAGTCCACGTTGTCGTCTGGGTCAAGATCAAAAAGATTACCGGTAGCATTAATGGTGCCGTTTGTGGGAAGCCCAAATCACCAGCTATAACATCTACATCCGAGAATACCTCCTTTTTATGACATCCTCTCTTTTTGCTTCCAATAGTCTTTAAAGTTCTTAGACCTAATCATTCTTGCAATTTTTTGTTTTTTTCTCTTTGATGGCTATATTCAAGGATTCCAAACAAAAGGCATCATGTATGTCACCCCCGCATTGGGAGGAGATCTTCTAGCATCATCCTTGGTCCAAAATATGGCCACACCTGGCATCCTATCCGATGAGAATCCACCGCACAACATGGCCACAGATCAGCAAAACCCTTTCCAGGGAATGACACCAGATCATACTTTTCAGCGCATCTGGGAGATGGAGGCCCAAATTTCATTCCTCAAAGGTATGATCCTAGGGACCAGTGCCCCACAAGGAACACCTGCCCTAGAAATAGGAAGAATCATAAATGTAGACCCATCCGGAATAGAAGGAAAAACATAGGAACCAGCCCGGTCAACAAACAACAAATCAGGAAAAAAGAACGGTCGAGACTTAGCGAGCGAACTAGAGGAGCAGTTAGATAAATCACAATGCCCACCAATAAACTAGGGATTGGTAAGGGCAGTACAGAAATACCAAAAACAAGCCGAGGAAGAAGAAATTGGCATGGGAGATGAATCTTCGCTGTTCGAACCAATCCTGGCCAAACAATTCCAACCAAATTTAAGTTGCCCCCCCTTGATAAATATGATGGGACAACATATCCAAGGAGCCACATAGCAAACTTTCGAACGACCATGATGCTTCAAAACGTCAATGATTATCACTTATGCAGAGTTTTCCCAATAATATTGACAGGCTTGGCACAAAACCGAACCGAACTGCTTTAATTCGGTAATTCGACTCGGTTTTGTATTATAAAAATTTCAATTATTTAAGTTCGTTTCAGTTTTGAAGAGAAAAAAATCGGTTAAACCAAACTGAATACTTTTATTGATTTTTTATTTGATTTATTTTTATGGGAAATTTATGAATTATATGTAATTATATATATATAAATTATTTAATTTCATTGATTAATAATTATTAGGTTTAAATCAAGATCAAAATCAGATCAAATAACATAAAAATCAAGTCTAAATTAAAAAATAATTAAAATTCAAAACTAATCGGTTTGAATCAAACCAAACCGAAATAGAGTGATTCGGTTTGATTCAATTTTTCATCCATTTCAGTTTGGTTCAATTTTTAAAATTTGTAATTCAATTTTCATGATTTAATTCGGTTTGGTTTAAACAGAATGCTCAGCCCTAACTAGAATTGGTTCAATTGATATTGGCTATATTAATTAGAAACAGTGTCAAATCATTGGATTACAATATGTTGTGGTGACAATAAAAATACGTTCATACTCCCAAGATAAATATCAACTTCATTTTTTTTTGTTCTAGATTGCTGATACATTTCATTAGGAGTCTTGCACTAACAATTTTCAAATTGAAGTGTTCTCAATTTATTCCATGCCCTTGCCATATGACTCGTCTAAACTATTTTTCACTTTTTATTTGGATCTGGGGTTTTTATTTAAGCGAATCATGAGCCGACGAAGGAAAACTCTTTAAAAGGGTGCTTCTTTTCTAGTGTATATTTCTGGGTTTCTATTTACAGGCTTCGAACTTCACATTTCATTTGTTTAGTAGTAGTAAATCCCATGAGAAATTAACTAGAAAAGTAGCTGAATAGGACTTTAGACCTGTAAAAAACAATGAAAATTGGAGACATTTGTAGCTGAAGACGAAGAAAATTAGCCTTTTATTTTTGTTTCTTGCAGCAGTGGGTGGTTGGGTGAAGAGTTAGCCATCAGGTCTTATGAATGAACAGCCTTTTCCAGGCCCTAATGCCTATCATTAGAAGATTCGCCACCACCCTGAGTTGGCAGTAGCTACTAAATCCTACGTTATCAAATTGAGGAGCGCTAGCTACAGTTACTTGTAAAAGTGACTGTCCAACAACTTCTTTCTTATTAGTTGAAAGAGTATTTAATAAATTTTAGGTAACTTGTTATCTATTATCACAGTTTAGAAAATCACAATTTCAAGTGACCATAGCTAGCATTCCTCTTATCAAATTTTACTCTAGCAAGAAACACAAGGTGCAAGCTGTAATAAAGCAATTTTTGTAACCTCATATTCCAACATTTATTTTTAACTTTTTTTAGTTGCTTAATGTATTTTTTAAAAAGTAATTTATACATGTAATTTTATCAAAGATAGGATTGCCTTGAAATTTGAGGCAAATGGAGTAACTGTTGGATGGTTCTCTAAAAGGTTCTTATGAATGGTTATGCTGCATTGACTAATAACAATTTTCAGTTGGTCCTCTTGTTCTTTTATATTGTATGTGTATTTAAAAAAAATTAATTTATTTAGTTTAATTTAATTATTGGTCCCTTCAAATATTTTTTAAAATTTTTTAATAGGTATATTAATTTTAATTTTTTTTATTAATTGATCTCTAAAATTTTTAATAGTCTTTAAAAAATATTTATAAAAAAATAAATAAGTGCAGTAAATTTTTATTTTTTGTTAATTGACCTTTCAAATCTTTTATTGACCCAAATAATTTATAATTTATATATTATGATTTAAATTAAAATATTAAAATTATTCGGTTTTCATTAAATAAATACAAAAATTCAATAAAAAATTAATTACTCAAACTTTTAAATCTACAAATTAAAATTTGTTTTGCAATTATTATTTGAAAATTAAATTTAGGCAAACCTAATAATTTTGTAACACCCCTTACCCGTCTATAATGTAGCCGAGCAAGGTGCGTCACACGGAGTGCCGGAGCACCTGATCTTTTCTGATTTCATTACCGTTCTTAATATACTTTTTCAAAAACTTTATCTCGGGTTTAGGCTATTTTTGTTTTCTATTCAAAAACTAATGAATTTAAAAAGTCCAAAAATTTTAACAAAAATCCAGCAGAGTGCCGGTTGTAATTTGGACTAACAGTTCTTCTGAACCTGCCAAAAATAGTTCTCAATATACTCAACAACTCAAACTCATTAGTCTCAAAAATTTTCAAGCATAATGTATCTCAATACAGTATCCAGATTTCTCAGAAATCTCATCAGATTATCAACATCTCAATATTGACAAGTACAATCTCATTATAACTCAAATTCAATTCACATATTAAAATACTTGCTTTCAGTAGCTTCCATAATTCACAGGTTAATTACATGAGTTTATTTTGTACAGGATATACAAATAATTTACAATGTGCTAGGAATGAACAATATACATAACATGTATAAAATGAGCCCTATCTACATGCATTGCTGAGGAGGTGACAACCTTGTACTCTTTTGACACTTCTGCAGATCTGAACTCCAAAAATCTCAGTCGACAGTCTACTGATTTTACCTTCAGTACCTGCGCGAGGAAGCAATTCCATCGCGCTAAGCATTTCTGCTTAGTGGTGCAATAGTATAACAAGAAATAATATATACAAATAAAGAAAGAAATAAATCATAATTCGGATACTCAGGAATCAATTTAATTTGGTATGGTATTTCTAGTATCAACTATATTATATACTAGTTTGTTCCCCTTTGGAAGTGCTTAGATTATAACCTTTCAGTAAATATAATCCAGGCGATAATCGAAGAAAATTTTTCCAATAGAGAAAACACAATAATGATACATATCTAGGAATAGAATGAAAAATATTTGAACAATTTAAAAAAATATAAATTCAAATATAGTTTCCACATAACAAAATTTTCATTTTTATATAGGAATATGTTTTTAAAATATTGGGTTTTTTAAAGTATGGGGACTAACTAATTAGTTTTGCTAAACAATAAAGACTAAATAGTAATATTTTTCAAAATAGGTAGGCCAATTAATTAGTTTGACTAAAATAGAAGAACTAAATAATTATTTGACTAGCATTAAAATTAGTTGACCAACAAAAAAATTTGATGGAGATATGAAAGAGTTTAAGGAAAGAAAAATATAAAAACTAAATGGTGTATATTTTAAAATAAAAAGACTAAATAATTAGTTTTATTAAAATACAGTAACTAAATAATAATTTCATAAAGAAAAAGGAAATTACAATTAAGTTTTTAAAATATAGAAAAATGTACATGTTAATTTCTAATTTGTTTTTAACAAAATTTTGGTTCATAAATTTAAATTTTATTTAATAAATTGATCTTTCTTTTTTATTAAAATTAGACTCAAGATTTATTAATTGATGTAAAACAATAATAATGTCTCCTCTGATAATATACACATTAATTTGTTTTTCTTTTCATTTTTTTGTAGAAGATAGAAATCCATCTAGTCGAGATAGCATTGCCGAGTTTTTGAGGTCTGTTCAAACCCATTTCAATATAACAAGATTCAACTTTCAAGAAATCCCTTCATTTCTTTAAGTTATGTGGTCATAAGGCCATATAGAGCAACAAATTCATAGACTGCAGCTTCTCAGCTTCTGAGGTTAATAAAATGCCTTGAATCACGGAGCCCAGCAGTAGAACCAACGCAAACCAAGTACCCAAATAATTGTAACAAAGTGTCACTATTACTAGCCGAAACAATCCCAATAGCTTGGTGCCATATGTTGCAAAAGAAGTATTGCCACAAAAGAAGTATTGCAAAAGAAGTATTTCCAAACATTGTGTTGTAATGATTATAATGATTAATGGCCCAAGATAGTGCAAATTCTGTTTTAAAAAATGCAACATTAGAGAGAAAGAGAGAGATAATTTAGAAATTATGTGAGTTGGCTTGTAGAGTCTAAGGTTGATTGACAGAAAATTGAGTCTGATTTCAATTGAAACACTAATTTGTTAACAGAGTTTAAATTTAAGGACAAAATTATTGCCAAAAAAAATTAAGGATTGATATGTGGATTTTTCTATATCTTATGGACTTAATTGTAATGAATTAAATTTCTAATCATAATAAACAGCCAAATTTTTTCACTCTTTTGCGATTTATTCATATCGTTTCAATTTTGGCACAAAAATACAAACCTTCAAATATTGAAAAAAATTTATCCTAATGAAAAAAAATCTCTCTTCCTCTCTCTCTCCCTCAGTATATAGAAAATCTTGTCATAATTTCTGAGATGTTTCCTCTAAATATCAAGGATGAAGTTGCTATAAAAAAAAAAAAAAAAACCTCCCAATTTTTATTATAAGTATAGTGTTACTTTTTGTTTATTTTTTCCTTTAGAGATAATCGATAGTGAATGATATGAATGTAATCATTTAGCAGTTAAAAATAATTAAAATGAGATAAATTTTAAATTAAATATTGCAATAAAAAAACTCAAAAGTTTTGATATATATAAGTGAGATTGATTGTGTAATACTCTATATATTTTTTCTTACATGTAAAATTAGTTATGTAATACTATAATTAGCATTATTTTTTAATTATAACAGCATAGACTATTTCCAATTTATCATCAATTAAGAAATTGTATTTTATAAAATCACATTATTAAAGTGTTTATCTATAAAAAAGATAAAAATGTATTTAAAATTAGTTTATAATTTACGTAGATTTTATTTGAATTACATAAAAAAATTTAAATAATATCACATTTTTATGTAAATATTGAATAAGCTTAATTACACAAAAAAAAGAAAAAAAAAACCCTCTCTATCTATATATCCTTTTCTAGTAGTTTCTCCGCTGCTTATTCAAACTACCTATATTTCCTAGTGTTTTAATTAATCCTTTTGCAATTACTGCTGCTACTATAACCCATGTCGAAGCAAAGCGATCTCTTCATCACATTGCTGTTGCCATTTCCGCCGATCCTATCGTTATCTTTATCTTCATCTTTAATGCTAGCAACGTCTTTACCAGCCTGCCTCATTTTGTTCTTTCTCAACAATGTCACTTATGCATATAATGGTGTAACAGATTCGATTTAAAGAGGCTATTTTTACCAGGTTCATCATGCTTCTATTTCTAGGGAGGGTGATTCAAAGATGATCCAATTTCTCAGTTTTCAACATTACTGCATTTGGTGGCAACTTGAAGGTGCCTGAGACTTTTTCATTGAATTAGATCGTACATACTTCACTTTCTAAATCAACAAATGAGTTATATCACTCTTACAAACAACGAATATGTTCTATAGTTAATGCATGGAGATTCTCCTCCTGCTATTGTGCTTGTTGGTCACAGGTTGTGTAAGTTAATTTGTATGGCATATTGATGATTTCCTATTTTTAAGGTAATAGATATTCAGAAGGGAAAGGAAAAGCTCCGACCTCTCCTACCATCAACCTTCTTTTTATTCATTCCCCCAACCCCTTCTTGCACAGCTAATGTCGTTATGATATAGTGCTTAAGAATTTGACAGTAGTGATATTCAATTTTGCATCTACATGCTTTCCTTTCCTTTTTATTGGATAATATGATAGAATTTCAGGGAACAGCCATGGCTTCTCTGGTACACATGCAGAAAATCTTATCAAACAGGATGCAGCATTTCTCAAGCATAGAAAAAGCGGTATCTATGATTTTTTTTTGGATCCCAATCTTTCCTGTCTAATAGTTATTTTTACATCATGATTTGTTTGTATCTGTTTAATTCCTAAGTTGTCAAATTTAGAATCAAAATCATAATTTTATTAATCAAGAATTGAGAAGAAAATCGAATTTGTAGATTTTATACAAATTATTGTGACCTTACATACATATAAAACTAGCAAATATATACATTGGAGAATGAAATATATTATCTAATAATTAATGATTACATAGCGAATCAGAAAAGGTGATTCTCATACAAATTTGATAGCAAGAGTATTGCAATCTATATTACACATCATTTGGACATGCAAATAGACACACGACATTTATTTTTCAATTATGGCTTTTGGACTTTGATAATTTCACCCATCAGATATAGCTTTAGTTTCCATCATCCACAACGTTATTGTGCTCTATATAGTATATAACCTTAATTTTGAAAAGATTACAAGAACACCTTAATTTTGAAAGTTTATTCCATAGCCATTCTTAAATTTCTCAATATTCTAAAAATCCGCATTGGCATTTCTCCTCACAACCTCGTTTTTCAACTCTATCTGAGCCTAGCGTGGACCCAGACCTCATAGCTAGGATAGGTTCAGATTGATATTGGCTATTAATTAGCAAAAGTGTCAAATCATTGGATTACAGTATTCTGTGGTGACAATAAAAATATGTTCATACTCCCAAGATAAATATCAAGTTCATTTTTTTTATTCTAGATTGCTGATACATTTCATTAGGAGTCCTGCACTAAAAATTTTCAAACTTAAGTGTTCTTAACTTATTCCATGCCCTTGCCATATGACTCGTCTAAACTATTTTTCAGTTTTTTAATAAATTTAATTAAAAGCATTACAACATAGTTTCTTAATTTTCAAACTTAAGTGTTCTTAACTTTCTACCTTGCCAATTTCCATAATTTGATGGTGTTAAGAGACCACTTGTGGTTTATACCAGTACTTTTACCATAAAACTTAATTAAAATAATGAATAGAAAAAACACACACACAGACAAACAAAAACACACACGCACAAGGGAACTGATATCCCTACTTACAATATGTTTGCCACCATTTTTAGCTTAAAGCCTTAGTTATTTCTAGCTCCAGCCTTAAAACAAAGCACGCCATTTTGATTGAAAAATGGACAGCCAAAGCATCAGTCTATTTGTGGAGTGCATCCTATTCAGATTCAAAAGAACAGAATGCAGACCTATCATATCTCCAGAACAAGTCAATTTGGCACTAAGATAATACCAGACTATGTCAACAAATTATTTTCAAATAGTGGAGGTGGAGGTGGTGGGTCTGAATATAAATGCACTCGTGAGAGCTCCAGTTCTGGCACTAAGGCAATGAATATGGAGAAGATAAAACCATCCTCTAATTCATCAGTTCCGGTTGTTGAAGGCAATGCTTCTGAAGAAAAAACTGTTGAGTGCTCAAAAAAGGCATGTGAGAATTGGATGTCAGACAAATGTGATAAAGAAGATGGGTGCCAGTTCTTGCATTCATGGTTTTATGGGGATTGGTTTTCGACATTGGCAAAGCTCAAGGGGCACGTACAGGTGATCATCTTGTTGAATTTTTCTTTGACTTTCTAGTAATCCGTTCATGTTTTATATAATCTGTGTTTTCTTTTGCATGCAAACAATTTTATGCGCAGGAGGAGTTATTGTGTAAACTTATGGATAAATGTTTGATTTTCATTGGTGACTTTTTGTATGATAGGCTGTCTCTGGGATTGCTCTTCCATCAAGATCTGACAAGCTTTTCTCGAGTGGTAGCGATGGAACAGTACATGTTTGGGATTGCAATACTGGTCAATCAACAAGAGTGATAAATGTTGGTATCAAAATTGGGGCTTTAATCAGTGAAGGCCCCTGGATATTTGTAGGCTTGCCAAATATTGTTAAGGTTAGCTTACATCTGACTTGTAGTGCTTCATCTAGCTTGGTTAGTTTCTGCTTATTATAAGCTTATGGCCATTTTGTGTGTGATCTTTTAGGCATGGAACATTGAGACAGCTGCTGAATTTAATCTCGATGGGCCAGTTGGGCAAGTTAATGCTATAGCTGTAGCTGATGTTGTTGATATGCTTTTTGCGGGGGCACAGGTAATTGCATCTATAATTTTTTAAGTTGTTGACATGTTTACCGGTGGATACAATAAGTTTCTAATTATTGATGCCCTATTTTGTGGAAATTTTGAGATGATGCATTAGGTTTTTGCCACATTATTACTGTTTATTGTTCTTAAATGTAAGGGTGAGGTACTGATGTAGCACAAGCTTTTTGTGTGCCCATTCCTATGATTTTTGGAAGCTGCTCTCCCATTGATGGCATCATGTTCAATTGTTATGCTGTGAATCTTTCTTCTGCATGATTTTTTTTTTTTTTTTTATCATCACCATGAATATCATATGGAGAAAAAATAAAGAAGAATTCAAATTGTTTTCTTTTTGGTGTTTACAGGATGGTGCCATTTTGGCTTGGAAAGGGAGTGCTAAGAACCCAAATCCTTTTGAACTGGCCTCATCTATGAAAGGTCACACCAGTGCTGTTATATGCTTGACCATTTGAAGAAATAGGCTATACTCTGGTTCTATGGACAATACTATAAGGGTAATGCTTGTAACCTTGCTATTTTTTCCTTTGTGTGTGATTTTGTGTAGAAGATAGCTCTGATATAGCCCTACACTTTGTAAAACATGAGACTCAATACTCTCAGTCAATTGGATTAAGGCAATACATTGTAATTATGTGAATTTTTGAAGCCAACATGCATATTATTTGTAACGTATCCGATAAGGGTATATTGTTTTCGCCCTATTAATTCACTGAAGTTATTTTGAGGCACTACACCCTTATATATTTGGCTTATTTTAAATTAAATTTTTGTATCAATAGTGTATCTGAGTGATATTTGGAAGAAATTTTATTTCTTTTTGGATTAATTCTTCATGTTTTCTTTCATATCCGATTTCTAAATACATAAGAGTTCAATTTTTTTTTTTATCAGCTTTCCTTTTGTCCCTTCATGTGCATGGGAAGGATATATTTGGTTGTTTGATTCTACTCTCACCCTCCAAATTTTGTTTTTGTCATTTTTCTTTTAGGCGTGCGACCTCGACACTTTACAGTGTGTTCATACATTGAGTGGTCATAATGATGCTGTAACGTCTCTTATTTGTTGGGATCAATATCTACTATCTTGTTCATTAGACAAGACAATAAAAGCATGGGCTTTTACTGAAGAGGGTAACTTGGACGTGATTTACACACATAATGAGGAACATGTAAGTTATTTATCTCCAACTTCCAAGTTTATATTCTTGTGCATTTTAAGTAGACTTTTATTTTTTCTTAGATCTTAGGGTTAGATTTGTTTGAACATTAGTTATTGTGGTATGATTGACTAAGTTTATTTGGTCCTATGAAATGTAGTTCCTAATTTTTATTTAAGCTCTCTTGGTGGATGTAATTTCCGTATGCTATCTTTTATTTTTTTAAAAATTGTACTCAGTTTTAAAAATTTGAGTAAAATCAATCTATTCTCTTTGAGCTACGAGGATTTTGTTTATTAATTGTCTTAGGCTTTAATATATGAAGTGGAAGCGTCTATTAAAAATGCAATTGTTATTTGTTTATTGATCTTTGTTATTTGATTTCTTATACTCTATTTCACAGTTATTTTATTTTATTATTTGATTGAAATTGTCAAAGTAATGGTGGAATGAAATAATTTCCATTGTAAAATTAATGTTTCTTTGTAACAGGGCGCTATTGCTCTTTGTAGGATGCCTGATGCAGAAGCAAAACCAATTTTGCTTTGCTCTTGCTGTGACAATACTGTTTACTTGTACGAACTGCCAACGTAAGTGCACACTAAAAGACCTATAGCAATCAGCGTGCGGTGAATTGATTTTTTTTTTTGGCACTGCCCTAAAAATATAATCCTATTTCATTGTTTAGATTCATTGAGAGGGGCAGGATTTTTTCGAAAAGCGAAGTGAGAACAATTTAAACGGGTCCTGGAGGTCTCTTTTTCATTGGTGATGGAATTGGAACGCTGGACGTTTGGAAGTTGACAGAATCACATGGAAGAGCTATGGAAATAGCATGATATCTTTGTAACTACCTGTCTTGCAATATTTGGTCATCCTGTTTGAGTTCTGTTGATTTTTTTTTTGTAGCAATTGTAGAACTACGTGGACCTGATCCTTCATTTTGTGATGGAGGTACGTAGGCAGCCTTCGGGTGCGGTCCAAATTATGTAATAACTATTTTTTGTTTGTTTTAAATTCTTTTTGTTTGTTTTTCAATTCACATTTGCATTTCACTTGGCTTTTGGATTTTTGTCATTTGAGCAATATTGTGTAATAAGGAATTGATGTTATTGTCCTTAAGAAGTCATCCTATGACCCATATTCTTTATTGTTATCAAATGTAAGAATTCATCTTAAGGCCCCATATTCTTAATTCCATTATTCATCCTCTCATTTTCAATGAAGTCAATATTGTTTTTATTTTTTCCTTTGTTGAATACTCCCAATACCTACTCTTCATTATGATTCAAAAGGATCGTATGTTAAATTGTGCAGTATATCCTTTGCTGCATTAAGATATTTTGGTAATTTGATTGATTCCATTCCATCAAAATGTTATCACATTACTCTTATCTTTGTTATTGCTCTTTTCTTATACATAAATATCATTTTGCCCTTCTCAATTTAGTTGGGAAAACGACACTTAAAAAAAAAAAGAAAATTGAAATTGAGGAAATCCCAAATTCAAATGTGGCAGCGTTGGTCAACTGGAATTTTTCAGCAAGGGAGCATTGTTGGGCATCATGAATAAATTGTGACCAAGAAGAATAAAAAATAAGAAAATGGCAGCGTTTTATGACGCTAACTCAGAAAAATAAATTAGCTTGGAATGAGTGTATGTATAGAAAGTCATCCTCAGGTAACAAGCTGTCACACATTTAGTTCACTTGATTCTACTGTATTATTGGTTTTTCTTTCACCATCCATTGGTTGCTTCAAAATGGCATTATTAGAATTCCCATTTATTTTCATTTGAGGCTCACTACTTGCTGGTTCTTTTGAGTTGGTTTCACGCACGATGTCTTTTTTTTTGTTCTTGTAGATGAAGTACAATATCATCTGAACTAATCTAAGAAGGAATATTTGATGTCTGAATATAAAAGCAGAGACCAAAAAGAAAATTAAGGGTTTGTATTTTAGTGCTTGAAAATTGGTCTAATAATAAGTTTTTGTTGGTAATTAGCTAGCGAAAACGGTTTTGAAGGAGAGCGATGAAGAGCCAGGGGTTGAGAATGAGAAAGCAGAGTCCGCTGCTCTTCCTCCATCTGAGGGGGTTCCTGAAACAACAGGTAAAGAAGAACCCGCTGCAGATGGTCATGACGCTGTTAATACCCAACAGGCTTCTGTTGAGGATTTGAATACAGATGATGCTGAGAAGAAAGAGGAATCGGAGAAACATTCTGAGGAGGACGAGGATCCCGTAACTGACACTCAAACTGCCTCACGCAAAATGGAGGTTCCCAATGATAAGGTGCGCTAAAATAGCCCCAAAATGGTAACTAAAGTCTTCAAGAAAATGAATTATTAGAAGGGATTTTGAAGGTGATGCTGTAAAGTCTTACTGGGATCAATTGACTTTGAACTATTTTTAGAGTAGGAAATGGTAGCCGTAATTGTACCACAATGCATAACAGAAATGATTGATATTGCCGCTAACAAAATATATAACCAATTGTATAACGTATACAGAATATATTGTGGCAATCACATTATTGTGATCCCAGTGCAGCCATTTTGCTGTTTCTATTTGCTATTTTGATGATTGGATTCTTTACGGAACTTATTTTTCAAGAAAGCCTTTGACAAATATGTTGCGTAAATACTGTTTTGCAGGTTGGGGTTCTTATTGGAAAGGGTGGAGATACTATTCGTTACCTACAGACTGCAGTATAATTCTGGGGCAAAAATTCAAATCACAAGGGATGCTGATGCTAATCCTCAATCCACAACAAGGCCAGTAGAAAAAATAGGGACTTTAAGTAATATAAAGAAGGTTGAGAAGCTCATTAATGCTGTCATAGCAGAGGTAGCTGAATTAATTTTATTTCCTAAGTACAACTTCCTTGTGTTTTTTCCCAGTTTTCTTTTTCTTTTCTTTAACATGCTATGAGTTGATTTGGAGATTATGATACTGATTTTCTGTCATTCCCTAACATAAGCATGATTATTACAGGCTGATGCTTGTGGTTCCCCCTCCCTTGTAGCTAGGGGCCTACCTAGTGCACAGACCGGTGTAGTGTGAGAACAACTTGAGATGCAAGTTCCAAATGAGAAGGTTGTTGGTTACATTTATAGCTGACGATGCATGGTTATTACAGTAAATACTTATTTGATATTTTTTAAACATACTTACGTAATCTGTAACGGCCCGGCCCACTAGTGATATTGTCCGCTCTGGGCCGAAGCTCTCACGGTTTTAAAACGCGTCAATAGGGGTTACGAACTATCAACTTATGAACCCAGCATCTCTCCCGTGTTTTGTCGATGTGGGATTTGCCTAGGGTGTTACATAATCAGTCCTTGTACCAGGTTGGTCTGATCATAGGCAGAGGTGGGGACGCCATTAATGTCATGACCCAGGGATGGGGTTGGGACATGCTTGTTCAACCAGCTACGCACTGGGGTGGAAACTTCGTGTCCCACATCGGAAACGGGAAGAAAAGATTTGGGCCATATATGTGGGAGTCTTCCTCACCTGGTCAGCGCGCTTTTGGGAATGAAACCTCCCAAGGGACAAATCCGTGAGGCCCATGGGCCAAAGCGGACAATACTAACTGGAGAAGGATCGGGCTGTTACATTTGGTATCAGAGCTGGACTCCCTCTAGTACGGTGTGTGGTGCGAGGACGCACCAGGCAGAAGCTGGTGGGCTTGTCATGACCCAGGGATGGGGTTGGGACATGCTTGTTCAACCAGCTACGCACTGGGGTGGAAACTTCGTGTCCCACATCGGAAACGGGAAGAAAAGATTTGGGCCATATATGTGGGAGTCTTCCTCACCTGGTCAGCGCCCTTTTGGGAATGAAACCTCCCAAGGGATAAATCCGTGAGGCCCATCCAAGCGAAATCGGGAGCACGCATTCAGGTAGTTGATGTCGTTGGCCTTGCATTGAAATTTGTTTTTGTATAGACTAGGCCTTGATTGTAGTCGTTAACATTGTTTAGAAAGTGTTCATCTTAGGAAATAACTAACAAGCCTATTTTCATTTAGTTGATACCTCAACATCTTCCAGAAGGGGATGGTTCCAAAGAAAGGACAGTGAGAGTGACTGGTGATAGAAAGCAAATTGAGATGGCTAGAGAAATGATAAAGGATGTTATGAATCAGGTTTGTTATTTACGTTTCTTAGTTTCCGCACAATTCAGGCCTAGTTCCTTTCAGTTGTAATTGCATCTATTTGATAGCTATATTGGTTAATATTTGAGTAGTTTCTAATTGTATTCTTCAATTAATTTTTATGTTGATAAATTTTGTTGAATGGTTATCGCTATCAGTTTTAATCCATTGTGAGACACTCTAGTCATGTGAAATTAAGAATTGAAGAATCCAAAATGCGATATTGGATATTTGCTAGTGATTGAGTGGTGAATTTTGATGTTCCATATATGATTTTCTTTAATTCCTTGGTCAATGCATGTGTAGGATCTCATGAGCTGTACTCATGCGCCATTAGTGTTTCAAGTTGGCAACATGTTATGAATGTGTGCTTTGCTTTCAGCACCTTGTTATTCATGGTTTTACTTTGATTAGTGGCATCTCATTGAATATACTTTTGTTAAAAAGGGTGGATTTGGCATAAAAGTGATCAGCTTAGTGGTGCTTGCTTAACAATGATGTTAGGTATATAATTTATGCGGTGAATGCAGAAAGCAACTCTTTTTTTAAATATTTAATATGATTGGCATCATCTTTAAGAGCAAATTGAAGGGGAAATGCAAATATGTAGTTGTAGATCAGATCTTGTTTGACTGGATCAATGAGATGATGGTCTATATCTCTGGCTTTGCCAAGCTACATGCAGTTGTAGATCATGATTTGTTTTGTTTGCATGTGTAGCACCTTTTTGTTTATTTGAAGGAAGGTTGTGTCATAGTTTTCTGTGGGAATGAGAGCTAATTAGTTGATACGTGGGAAGTTGTGGTATTGATGAATGATTCATTCCAAGGTCACTTGAATGCTCTTAGGAAGATCATATATGCAATCCAAGATGTCAGTTGCCATGATTTATTTATGATGAAAATGCCGATTTCGAATTGGTTGACCTTAAAAATGCAGATTTGGCTTTTGCCTTTCCCATGGGGCCAGCATTGCTTTCTCGGTGTAGGAATAGACAACCACCATTCACTTTCATCCACTGAAGAGAGATATCAGGCATTAAATCTCACAATTGCTGGATGTTAATAGTTGGTAAGATTGCTTTGAGACTTGAAAGTTAAAAATCATTCAGTGAGACTGTATTGTATTAACCTTAGTGCTCTTTAGTGCCCCTTCTATGAATGAGACATTTGTTGGAAGAAGTATAATTCGCGGTGAAGTCATAGTGTATGAAGTCATTTTCAGATTGATACATATATTAATTCATATCTATTGCTGTGCTGAACATATGAAGAATGTGGTACATGTTCTATGACATGTATTGGGCTGCTGCAAAGTTGCAATAAAGGCTCAATTACCAAGTTAAGATCAGTACAAGAATATGTTTTGTTGCCCTTGTAACGTGCTAGTTTTCCTAAATGGAGTAACGTGATGTGTTGATGAGTTAGCATGAACGAATGATTTAGGACGGTCATTTGGTTATTATGAAGATCTTGACTCTTGAAGCATTGGTGTCCTATTAACTCTGATAAATTTTCAACTTCAAAGGCTCCTCCTGAAATTCTAAATGTTTCTCTTTTATGGATTTTCAGTTATGAGTTTACCTTTTATGCAATTATGTGTTGGTCATTGTGGCAGTGCAGAATTGAACTTGAGATTATAATGTTTGCAACAGTTTTGCAGTTCAACATGATTGTTTCTGCAGTTCATTTTGTTAGTTATTAGCATGAGTTTTAATTTTATAAGAGTGTTTTCCATTGTTTAGTTGCTAACTGTTAGGATATTGATGGTTAATATTATAATTGAAGCAATGTTTATCCTTGCGTGTTATTATTGTCAGGGTTTTACCCAGGTGTTTGCTTTGGAAAAGGAGACATGTTTTGCGAATTTAAGTAGCTACTGTGCCTTACTCATACTGTTTATTTTAATTTTTTTAATAATTCCTTTTATTGGATAATTGCTTCTTACTAACTTTATTTTTGTCATATGCCTTGTGTAGACTGTGAGGTCATCACCTTACTCTGGCAGTTTCAACCAACAGCATTCCTATCGACCCCGTGGACCTACTGGTCCATCGAATTGGGGTCCACGAGGCCCTCATTCATCACAGCCAAATCCTTACGATTATCATCTCCGAGGACCTTATCCTTCTCAAAGTTCACAGTATCCACCTCCAAGTTATGGTGGTTATCCTCCCCAACAAATGGCCCCCAAGGTAACTTTGGTTCTGGTTGGGAGCAAAGACCTCCCACCATGCAGGGGCCAGTTCCGCATGGTGGAGTTTATGACTACGGTGTCCAGGGAGGCCATGTATCTGATCACCCAGCGTCTGGCCCAATTTCTACTCCTGTTTCTGGGCATGCTCCTCGCCCGTCCCCTACCCTTGCCATGTCCCATTCCCCATCATAGGCAAATTATAATTATGGGCAGCCACATGGTCCAGATTATGGGCATCAAGCTCCTTACTCCCAGGCAGTACCTTCTCAGCAGGGCTATGGGCATGGATATGACGAACCAAAGTATGACAATCATGCTCCAATGCAGCATCCTTATGGACATGGAAGTTCCCAACCAGTATATCGACAAGCCAGTAATCAACCAGGCTATAGGGCGCAGTAGCAGTATGGAAAGCAACCATCATGTGGCATGCCATTGCAGGGACCACCTCCCCAATCATATGGCCCTCCTAGGCCTAGTCAACCTAGTGATATGCCATATCAAGGTCCCATTCAATCCAGTCAATCATATGGTCCAAATGTGCCACCTCAACAGCAGTATCCTTATGCATCAAGTGGGCAATCGTATCCTTCAAATGGATCTGCATCAGGAGCTGAGGGGAACAATCAGGCAATGCCTACTTCTGGCCCCTGCTATCCACAGTAAGGTAGCCAGCCAGTTCCATGTTATCTCGGCCTGGTGGACAACAGTCAACTGGCTATGTGCAAGGTCCAACCAGTGGTTATGGATTATACCCATCTTCGCAACAATGTTATCCAGAACAGCCAGCTTCAAACAATGCAGGTTATGGGTATCAAGGGTCTCAAGATCCTGCTTATGGCAGTGGCCCTGGGGCAACCTATAGTGCACCACCAAGTGGCCAGCAGGCTTATGCTCAGCCAACAGCAACTCAACCAAGTTATGATCAGTCGGTTCCTCAGTCAGGTGCATATGGAGCTGCTCCAGGAAGTGCACCAGTTGGGTATGGGAAAAACCTTGTCTCCCTAGCGCACTTACCCTCAATATGACTCAACTCTGATATATGTTGCACCGCTCTGAGAATTTAATTATAGCTTGATGGCGAGTTTGTACTGCTGATGCATATTGAGCTTGTGCAGTTAAGTATTACAAATATGTTATTATCCGGGTAGTATTAGCTTTAGATATTTGACTGTTAGGTCTTTTTCTGACTGCCAATCGAACACCAAGACTATGTATCTGCATGATGCTGACTGAGAATGCATCTAAGTTTCTTATCATTGTCATTTTCTTATTTGCTATGGTCGTTGTTTTCTTTTTCTTTGAAGTGGGCTTTTTGTGTGGATGGATTGTATGATTTGGATCTGGGGTTTTTATTTAAGCGAATCATGAGCAGCCGAAGGAAAACTCTTTGAAATGGTGCTTCTTTCTAGTGTATATTTCTGGGTTTCTATTTACAGGCTTCGAACTTCACATTTCATTTGTTTAGTAGTAGTAAATCCCATGAGAAATTAACTAGAAAAGTAGTTGAATAGGACTTTAGACCCGTAAAAAACAATGAAAATTGGAGGCATTTGTAGCTGAAGACGAAGAAAATTAGCCTTTATTTCTGTTTCTTACAGCAGTGGGTGGTTGGGTGAAGAGTTAGCCATCAGGTCTTACGAATGAACAGCCTTTTCCAGGCCCTAATGCCTATCATTAGAAGATTCGCCACTACCCCGAGTTGCCAGTAGCTATTAAATCCTACGTTATAAAATTGGGGAATGCTAGCTACAGTTACTTGTAAAAGTGACTGTCCAACAATTTTTTTCTTATTAGTTGAAAGAGTATTTAATAAATTTTAGGTAACTTGTTATCTATTATCACAAGTTTTTTTTTTTCATCTTTTCCATAATTAATTATCATTTTCTCTCTCCTAATCTCTAATTTATTCACTCTCCTCCTGCCTTAGACAAAACAAAATCCCCCTCTCGTCATTCCACTTTTTTTTTTCCTTTTGTCGTTCTCATTTCTTTTGTTTCATCTTCTTTTTTCCTAAAATATTTTATACTTTTCCTCTGTTGTGTCAGTCTTTTACCGTAAAACTTTTTATTTTGGAGGCCAATTTTTTGCTAAATAATAAGAATGCTAAATGATAAGAACTTCAAGAAAAAGAACTTTTCAACAGATATACATATAATTTATACTCTCTTTTTTGTAATTGATTATTATGGGCACAAATTAATTTTTTTTAAAGAACTCTCAATGAATTCTGGTGGGCACTCTTTTTTTTTTTTAAATTGATTATTCTAGGCACTCTATTGTATATTTACAGTTACTTGTATACAATTTATATATGTTGGTAATTTAAAAGAACTCCTATCGAATCTTTAATCTTTTGCAGATGGTAGATTTAGGCAAAAATTTGTTAGGCACTCTAATTTTTTTTTACTAATAAATATATTTAATCCACTTAATTTCTATAAAAACTGAAACTCATTAAAAAAAGAAATCCTAAATGGAGTGCAATAATTTGTGATCTCTTTGAATTTTCTATAATTCATTGTAGGTAAATTGAAAGTTGAACAACAGTTATTTGTATACAATTTATATATGTTGGTAATTTGAAAGAACTCCTATCGAATCTTAAATCTTTTGTAGATGGTAGATTTAGGCAAAAATTTGTTAGGCACTCTAATTTTTGTTTACTAATAAATATATTGAATCCACTTAATTTCTATAAAAACTGAAACTCATCGAAAAAAAAATCCTAAATAGAGTGCAATAATTTGTTATCTATTTGAATTTTCTATAATTCATTGTAGGTAAATTGAAAGTTGAACAACAGTTACTTGTATACAATTTATATATGTTGGTAATTTGAAAAAACTCCTATCAAATCTTAAATCTTTTGAAGATGGTAGATTTAGGCAAAAATTTGTTAGGCACTCTAATTTTTTTTACTAATAAATATATTTAATCCACTTAACTTCTATAAAAACTGAAACTCATCGAAAAAAAAATTCTAAATAGAGTGCAATAATTTGTGATCTGTTTGAATTTTCTATAATTCATTGTAGGTAAATTGAAAGTTGAATAATGAAATAGATAAATAATTTTTTTTTTTAGATATCAAAACGTTACTTTTCATACTCCCAATCATTTTTTTTTAATAAATCTAATGGTGATATCTAGTCTTTCATCTATTAGTTTTTTTTTTTTTTTGGGCCTGATAGTTACCCTTTTGAATTTTTTTACTACCATCTTTCTTACCAACATTGAGATGTTGATCTATGTTTTTTTTTTCTTTTTTGGAATCATGTTGACATAGATTACTTGAACAGCTTGTTGGGTTTGGTTTGAAAATTAATGTGGAGTTTGTTTAAGAGCATAAGTCATGTATTTAGTTAATATAGAATGAGTATGTAATTAGATTGCTTTGTTCTGCTTTAAGAAATGATTTTATTTTCAGTGTTTTTTGTCTCCAATTTCAAAAATTTTTATTTAAATCATGTCAATATATGATTGCTTGAATAACTTTTTTATTTACTAGAAAGAAAAAAAATAATATTTTAATTATTTTATTTACAGGAAAAGTAGAAAATAAAAATGAGCTTTATTAGTAGCAACACTTCTTTCCTTCTAACTACATTTTTTCATTTTGAATTTCATTATTTTGAATTAATTTGCTATCAAATAATATTTTTTAGAATTAATTTAATTTAAATTAAGATTTGAAAGGTCCAATTAAAGAAAAAAAAGAATGAATAAATTAGAGGTCAAAAAAAGTAATTAATTAAAGAGAAAAAAGAATAATTAATTAGAAGAAAGAAAAAAAATTAATAATTTTTTTGTTATCTTGATAATAGGTAACAGGTTACCTAAAAATCTAATAAATGCTCTTTCATCAATAAGGAAAAAATTGTTAGACAATCACATTTTCAAGTGACCGTGGCTAGCATTTCTCTCATCAAATTTTACTCTAGCAAGAATGTCATGACCCAACCTATGGGCCGGACCGGCACTAGGACCTGGGCCAGCCTAAAGCCCCCGAGGCCCGTAGTAAGCCTAACTATTGTTCAACCCAACTCTAAGGCCCATTTGGGCCCAATTTCAAGAATTCAACCGGACAGAGTCCGGCCATAAAATGGACCTTTTAACGGGGAGTTTTTGACTCACCGGACCTGTAAACACAATATATAATCAATTGGGGAGCTCAGCTCACCCTCCACATACTCATAATAACATAAAGTCAAATGGGAGCTCAGCTCCCTCATCCAGTCCAACATACATGCATATAATAAGTTTACAGGTCCAACATGGCAAATTATATTACAGACTCAAATCAAATAAATATTTCTAACACATGCGGAAATTCTAGGAGTTAACAGAATTATACAAATATTACAGACATTAATAGACGACCTGCGAAGAAGAAAAGCAGGTTAGCCACAATAATAATCCTCCTGTAGCCTAGGAAAATAATGAACAGGAGTGAGCATTCGATTCAGAGAGTAAAATATCAATTTTAATCATAATCTCTATAGCTATCTAAAGCTAATGCACCCTGTAGAGTGAAATGCAACATCGTCATAAATTTCATACAAATCACATCAAAAAAGCAATTTGGAGCACTCACACACCCAACACTGTCAAACAATACATATATGGGAGCTGATCCCCTAAACAGCCCTCTAAATCCAACCTCTGCCAGCGAAGATCTCAAGCCGGACTTTCACTTAATAAACCAAATACGGGGTCCCAGCGAAGAACTCAAGCCGTGTCTACCCCGAAAGACCGGGTCCCAGCGAAGATCTCAAGCCATGTCTACCCGTCCTATCCATATCCAATACTATACCACACGCACGCCAACGCACGCACACTGCTCTAAATTATCACAACAATATCTATGGCACTTCAACATTTATGAATGCAATGTAAAACGTGCCTATTGTTTAACTACATAGATACATACATATAAGTGATGCATGGGCATGTTTGAACATATAATAATATCGAAATTACAATTAAAATTAATATTTTACTCACAGACTTAACCGTAGTCACTGTGGCGGCTAGGCGGAGGAGGAAGGCTGTCCTAGCTCACCTAACAATTTTTATTACAATTATTTAGTATATTTGACTCAATACAAGCTAAGATAAAGATCAAAGATGTCCTAAGTCGTGCCGAAAATCTGGCAGAGTCTCCCCTATACCTAGGACCTACCCAACCTGCAAAAGGGCTTAAAACGCACTTCTATATCCACAAACCATACACCTATAACTCAATCACATCACACAGCCCCTCCTAGGCCCATCCAAATAGTCATCAATCACAATACGTAAAATTACAGTTTAGTCCTCATAATTTAACTATTATGCAAAAAACTACCCAAATGAGTTCTAAAAATTCTAAAACTTTGCCCCGCGGTCCTTAGCATCATTACTAAGCTAATGCAAAAGGAATTATAATTTTCTGAGCTACCATGAATATTTTATGAATTTTTTATCCAATTCAAGCACTAGAAAATTACGAAAAAGTAAGGTTCGGGTTTACTTATGCAGATTTTGACTTCGGGGACGCGCTCGGGACGTCTAACAATGGTGGGGTAGCTAAAATCTCGATCCAATTCCAAGACTTTTTCGGTAGCCTGTCTGTCTGTTCGTTGAATATTTACAAACTCGGGCGACCGTTGAATTTTCGCGAATTAAAGGTACCTACACGAAGCCCATAACACGAGGGTTAGTACAAAATTTTTACGAAATTTTCTAAGCTCATTTAGTGCTCAGAAAAATACTATGAAGTTTCATGGGACCATTAAAAAACGGTATCATAAAATTTTGAAATTTATATTGCCGCGAAGCTCTCGACGAGTGGAGCGCTCTGGTACTCTCGATTTTCTCGTAGGGTTCACGGTTTGCGAGAAATCTAGCCCAAAAGTCGAAATGGGCTAAAACTTCCCGGACAAAAATTGGGCAAACCGCTCGATGGATTTTGGTGTTCTTAGTGTCTATGGGAAGCTTTCGAGGTGTAGATGAAGTTTGACATAAGACCCGATCCGATTGGTAGCCGGATCGGCCGAATTTTGGCCGGGAAGGTGAGGCATCGCGCGCGCACAGGCGAGGAGTTCGCGCGCATTTTGGAGCGCCGGTCGGCCGTGGGGAGGCACTGGGGTGGCGTGCCGGCGAGGTGGGTAAGGCTGGGTGGCAGCTGCGTGGCGTGGGGACGAGGGAGGAGAGAGAAAACAAGAGAGAGAGGGAGAGAGACGGGAACACACCGGGAAGGAAGGAAAAAGAAAAGAAAAGGCCGGTCCGATTCGATCGGTCTGATCTGGTCTGGTTTGATTCGGCCAGTCCGATTCAGGATAAAAAATTTTTATATTTTTACTCTGCCTTGGGGTCGAAAACGAGGCTCAAAATTTTAGAAAAAAATTCTAGAAAACTCAGAAAAATTCGTAGAGTCCAAATATATTTTTAGTTTTACTACGTGGTCTTTAAATTAATTTTTAAAAATCATTAAAGTTTTATATTTTCGAAAAATCGAACCCGATTTCTAAAATCCGAAAAATTTCAAATAATTTCCTAAAATTTAAATAAAATGAAATATTAATATTTACTCACAAAATAATAAATTTAAAAATTTGGGGTGTTATAAAGAAATACAAGGTGCAAGTTGTAATAAGACAATTTTCGTAACCTCATATTCCAACATTTATGCATATAATTTTATCGAAGATAGGATTGCCTTGAAATTCGAGGCAGATGGAGTAACTGTGGGATGGTTCTCTAGAAGGTTCTTATGAATGGTTATGCTGCATTGACTAATAACAATTTTCATTTGGTCCTCTTGTTCTTTTATATTATATGTGCATTTAAAAAAAATATAATTTATTTAGTTTAATTTAATTATTGGTCCCTTCAAATATTTTTTAAAATTTTTTAATAGGTATATTAATTTTAATTTTTTATTGATTGTTCCCTAAAATTTTTTAATAATCTTTCAAAAATATTTATAAAAAAATAAATAAGTGCAGTAAAGTTTTATTTTTTGTTAATTGACCTTTCAAATCTTTTATTGACCCAAATAATTTATAATTTATATATTATGATTTAAATTAAAATATTAAAATTATTTGGTTTTCATTAAATAAATACAAAAATTCAATAAAAAATTAATTACTCAAACTTTTAAATCTACAAATTAAAATTTGATTGGCAATTATTATTTGAAAATTAAATTTAGGCTAGCCTAATAATTTCCTACTACATAACCTAGGATTAGATGAGATTTTTTTTTAAAATATATATATATTTTTTTTTTTTATCTTCCTACTCATTTAGCTTTTTTTCCTTTTATTTTATTTAAATTAAAATTTTATTCTACTTACATATATAAAAGTAGATAAAATTAGTGGTCTTAACAATTAATATATTTACTTAATTTTTTTACAAATCTCTAATTTTTTGTCCCTTTAATTTTAATGATTATTTTTTTTTAAATCTTATGCAATTATAACATATAATCTATCTATTTGGTGTTTATATTTATTTTTTTTTACTTTTGAATTTATGAATTTTATGTAAGAATTTGTATAATATTTTAATATCAATTTTTTTTTATTTTTTGAATTATATAATTTATATAATAAATTTATACAATAATTAAAACTATAATATTGTAATATTCACATTAATTATAGAAATTTTTATAATAAATTTTTAATTGATAAAAAAAATTTATAGTTTAATTTTTGATGATATTTTTATTTTCTATAAATATGTATATATATAATAATTAGCATCTGCTTAGTTGTATTATACAACTTATTCTCATATAAATATTGGGCTTCTAACAATGGACATTTTAGTAATTCTGGCCAATATTTTACCATCTGAAAAATTCTTATGCATTTCCCGTCCAGTTTTAGGCAACTAAAAAATGAAATCCAACAGATCAATGGATGTTTCAAAAAAATAAATTATGAAGATGAATGATTATACTTGGGGAAGGCAATGGGTAGCTATCCGCGAAAATTATCCTATTTAAATCTGAAGCTGATTAATATATTCTAAACATATCCCAAAAATTCAATTAAAATTTATTTTCAAATACCTCAATTTGACCCAAATTCAATTATTATTACTTTTAAATCTATTTAATTTTATATATTTTAATTAATAATTTACATTAATTTAATATTTTTATAAAATATTTAAATTTTATTTATTTAAAATATAATATATAAAAATATATTTTTTATATTCAATTAATTTTTTTGATTCAACTAACAAAAAACTCCAACTGACACAAATTTTAAACTCGATCATATACTACCAAAATTCATCTTGTTAGGATTTAATGAATGAATACATGTAAATACCTTATCCATTGTCGTCCTTAAATTATATTTACAGAGAAGATAGAAGGAGAGAAGGAATTAGTGATTATGATTCTTTCACCGGAGGGAGTTATGGGTCCATTCTCTGTTTAGATGCCCAATGAGCATTGTAAATGTATTTAGTATGCAGTTTAAAAAAAAAAAGAGTTTTTAGGGATAATCAAGTAATTTTAATATAAACAGCCTTGATTAAATCATTTCTTGTATAATCTGGTCAATTTTAACTTAGATTTGTTTTAAGTTTAAAACCAATTCTCATAAAAAAATCAATATAAATAAATTCTTATTATTGATCAGACTCTTTGAATTGTCCACTTGAATGACCACAAAATTATAATTTTCCATCGAGTTCTTCAAATAAAATATCACCTCAATATTCATCACTAGAATTAGTCTGGATGATCCTTTTTCCTGTGTTTAAAAACTAATTAATCTTAAAATAAATAAATAAAGAGAATAAAATTTAAGACTTATTCATTCTCTATATTTTAAAAATAAACAAAAATTATGTTATTTTCAATATTTTAATTTTTTTTTTTTTTGTATAATAAAAAGTTTAGATGAGGAGAGACTCTTTATTTTAGTGTTAAGATATATCATCAATAGATCCCTTAGTAAAAAAAATAATTAATAAAGCTTAAAATTTTAACTTAATGGGAGCATTGATTATGTCTTATTAATTAATAAATTTTCATTGGCTTTAATAATTATTTATCAACTATTAATATTTAATTATTAAATATGTAACCGCGCGTCCATATATAGGGGCTGAGAGAAGGAGGGGCTAGTGGGCCATGATCCCAACTCTCTTGAAAAATTCTTATGTATATATCTACGTAATTTTAATTTTCTTTTAAATTTTAGTTATTGACCTAAATAAATTTTTTTTTTGCTTTATTATAATATAGCCGATGTGAATTATATGATTATTTTTAATTTTTCATCATATGTTCAATAAATTTTTATAAAATTGACATCTACAATTTTTTTTTTAATTTATTTATACTCCATTGTATTATTTTTTATTAAATAATTATTTTTTTTATTAAATAACATTGATTCCTTCAAAATATATAAACAATAAGTACAATTAGTTTTTAAAATTTTTATTTAATGGAGTCATATATTTCATCCTCTCTCTCCCTATAAAATTTTTAATATTTAAAATTTTAAAGAATTGTAAATAAAAAAATAATTTTAAAAAATAAATTTTAATAATCAAGACATTTTACGATTATTTTAAAATATTAAAATGATGATTACACATTAAGAGTTTTTTTTTTTTTTTTTGCTATCTAATAGAGTTTAAAGATAAAATATTTTCATGTATATCATAAATTTTTATATATCCGATACTACCCTCCTAGAATAAAGTCAAAAAGTCAAAGATATTTCCAGTGTGGATAGTCAAAGCAAGAAATATTTCCAATGTGGCAAACCTAAACAGAGACTCAACGAGCCAAACAAGAAATGACCGGATACACACACTCAAATTCAATATACATACTCACCAAATTTTCACATGCACTTTAATAACCAATACACACATACTGCCCCCAATTCCACTATCATATTTCATCAATAATTTTCATCAATTCACATACAAATTCAAGAGTTTACAAGCTGCCAACCATGGCAGTTTACTAAGGTATTCAATTCCCCTTTAAAACAGCTAAATTCAACACTAACATTAATATACACATACAATTAACTTGTTAATATTTCTAATCACTTCATTCAACGTCAATTCCCACTAATTTCATGTGAGAATAATTCAAACCTCTTTCATCACCATGACTGCCGAATTTATGGTGTACCAAAACTCAAGCATTTCCTCAAAATTTCTTAACCATTTAACTTGTCTCAAGCTTAACACAACTTTTACTTAAGGAAACTTAAAGAAACTAGCACTAACCTTTTTATGGAGCTTGATCAAACCTCAACTAATTCCCTTCAAATTACCATCAATCTCTTCCTTGTGATGTTGTGAACAACTTTAATGAAAGAATTTAGTGGAGAAGATGGCTTAAAGTGGATTGCATGGAGCTTGTAGGAGATTCGGCCATGGAGGATTTGGAAGCTCTAATTTCGGCCGGTTGATCCAAAGGTTGAAGATGAATATGCTGAAGTGTGTGGCTGTCCACTTAAGTGGAAATATCTCCCATTAATCCTCCACTAACGTTTAGTTAATTCATTTTATAGGTTAAAGTTTAATTATTTAATTTATATCCCATTTCTTTCATCATTTAAATTATGTACAACCATTTTAATTTTCATGACATTTTCAAAGTATACTATCACTCATTTTTAATGGACATTGAGGTCGAAATGCAACTCTAGGTGTCAAATGACCAAAATGCCCCTCTTCGGGTTGTATTCCCGATTTTGCGGTAACACCGATTTTTGTCGATTTCTTGATTTTTCATTTTTTTATACTAATTTATTAATTTTCTTTGACATTTTTAGTGTCAATTACGCTTCAATAAACTTTTAATTATTTCCCGAATTGACATTTCTAGTGTCAATTACGGTTTCTTGATTATCACTTGTGCAGAGTTTTCCCAACAACATTGACTGGCTTGGCACAAAACCGAACCGAACCGCTTCAATTCAGTAATTCGGTTCGGTTTTGCATTATAAAAATTTTAGTTATTTCAGTTCGATTCAGTTTCGAAGAGAAAAAAATCGGTTAAACCGAATCGAATACTTTTATTAATTTTTTATTTGATTTATTTTTATGGGGAATTTAAGAATTATATGTAATTTTATATATATAAATTATTTAATTTCATTGATTAATAATTATTAGATTTAAATCAAGGTCAAAATCAGATCAAATAACGTAAAAATCAAATCTAAATTAAAAAATAATAAAAAATCAAAACTAATAAGTTTGAATCAAATCAAACCGAAATAGAGTGATTCGATTCGATTTTTCATTTATTTCGGTTTGATTCAGTTTTTGAAATTTTTTATTTGATTTTTATAATTTAATTCAATTCGGTTCGATTTAAATAGAATGCTCACCCCCTAGCTAGAATAGGTTCAGATTGATATTGGCTATATTAATTAGAAACAGTGTCAAATCATTGGATTACAATATGTTGTGGTGACAATAAAAATACGTTCACAAGATAAATATCAACTTCTTTTTTTTGTTCTAGATTGCTGATACATTTCATTAGGAGTCCTGCACTAACAATTTTGAAATTGAAGTGTTCTCAAAATTGAAGTCGCGATCAGCTTTAGCCACATAAAACTCTAGGAACTTCACGATATTGGTAGCTCCAAAAACTCAGCTTAACACAAGAGGCAATGGCGGCGAAGCACACTAGCACTAGCAGCAGTTTTGGGAGCTATAAAAGCTGAAAAAAAAAACAAAGAAATTTAATCTCCTCAGGTAGGAGAGCTGGAGAAGACGATTCAGACGAGAATGAAGAGGCAAGATTTAAAAATCGACAATGAGGGGAAAAAAGCCTTAGCCTCACCTTGAATCGAGGAGAAGAAGAGAAGAGCAGGAAACAACGTCGATCAGACACAATAGAGGAGGAGCAGGCAAGACCAGTCGACTTCGAGCTAGGAGCTAGATGGAATAGGGCATGAGGCGCTGGATGCATGAGAAAGATAAGAAAAAAACATATAGCAGATGCAGATGGTGGGCTGGGCTTAGGCAGCAGATCGTTTAATATGGGCTATCCGGACGAATAAAGACAAGCGCATATAATTAATAACATAAATAGTATAATTAATTTTAAATACTTACCAACGCAGTCTTTTATTATCACCGATTGCTCCAAGCTCAAGATCCTCTGCTTTTCAATTCTTGCTTTACGCCTGTCGTGATCGCCAATACATCAACACAAGACTAAAAACTTCTTCTCCCTTCTTTCTTTGCATACAGTGTTTGATTCTTAATCGCACGCAAGATATGATCTCCAAGAAATCATCGATGATGCAAAATTGCATTTTATTTGTTTGTCCTTTGTGGATTTCTAGGTTTTCTTTTAGATTTCCTTTTATTTTGGTTGCCTTTCTTTGGAGGATAGGCTAATGGAAATCAAGATTCTTGCTTTTATCTAGTTATGGTTTTGTTCTTTGATTGCGGCAACTGATGGATTTTCATATAATGGATTCGACTGATATGTTGTCTTGATATGCTTTATCTGGCTCCGGTTAAGGTTTTAGCATTCATCGTTTCCGTGGTGTTAAAGAAAACAGATTGGGCAGAGAATGTGGATATCGTTTGATATATCAGTTATATGGTATCGTCTGTTCATCCTACTATTGTGTTTTGTCTTTCTAGCATGGATGCGAAGATTGCGACCATTCATTCACGACTTGGAGGAGGACCTACGCGCAACAATGTTGTTTGTCGGAAAGTGTAATAGGAACCCCTGTAGGTTCATGCACAGAGAATTGCCACCTCCTAATGTTTATCGAAGAACATCTGAGCAACCCAATCTTTTACCAAAGGAACAATCGATTAGGAGCCCTAGCCATGGCCTCAAAAATTCATTGGCATTGAGTGATGGATCTGAAGTAAAAACTGCTCAGAATAGCACCAATCATGTTATTAAGGATCCACCTAGGAAACGCCCCAATCCTGGGAATTCTTTGGCTTCAAATAGTGGAGGTGGTGGGTCTGAATATGAATGCACTCTTGAGAGCTCCAGTTCTGGCACTAAGGCAATGAATTTTGAGAAGATAAAACCATCCTCTAATTCATCAGTTCTGGTTGTTGAAGGCAATGCTTCTGAAGATAAAACTGTTAGAGTCCTCAAAAGAGGCATGTGAGAACTGGATGTCAGACAAATGTGATAAAGGAGATGGGTGTCAGTTCTTGCATTCATGGTTTTATGGGGATTGGTTTTCGACATTGGCAAAGCTCAAGGGGCACATACAGTGATCATCTTGTTGAATTTTCCTTTGACTTTCTAGTAATCCATTCATGTTTTATATAATCTGTGTTTTCTTTTGCATGCAAACAATATTATGCGCAGGAGTTATTCTGTAAACTTATGGATAAATGTTTGATTTTCATTGGTGACTTTTTGTATGATAGGCTGTCTCTGGGATTGCTCTTCCATCAAGATCTGACAAGCTTTTCTCGGGTAGTAGTGATGGAACAGTACATGTTTGCTATCAACAAGAGTGATAAATCTTAGTGTCAAAATTGGGGCTTTAATCAGTAAAGGCCCCTGGATATTTGTAGGCTTGCTAAATATTGTTAACGTTAGTTTACATTTGACTTGTAGAGCTTCATCTAACTTGGTTAGTTTCTGCTCATGTGGTTATGGCCATTTTGTGTGTGGGCATGGAACATTGAGACAGCTGCTGAATTTAATCTCGATGGGCCAGTTGGGCAAGTTAATGCTATAGCTGTAGTTGATGTTGTTGATATGCTTTTTGCGGGGGCACAGGTAATTGCATCTATAATTTTTTAAGTTGTTGACATGTTTACTGGTGGATACAATAAGCTTCTAATTATTGATGCTCGATTTTGTAGAAATTTTGAGATGATGCATTAGGTTTTTGCCACATTATTACTGTTTATTGTTCTTAAATGTGAGGGTGAGGTACTGATGTAGCACAAGCTTCTTGTGTGCCCATTCCTATTTTTGGAAGCTGCTCTCCCATTGATGGCATCATGTTCAATTCTTATGCCGTGAATCTTTCTTTTTTTTTTTTTTTCCATATCATATTTATGGTGATGATAAAAAAAAAATTCACGTAGAAGAAAGATTCACAGCATAACAATTGAACACAATGCCATCAATGGGAGAGCAGCTTCCCAAATCATAGGTATGAGCACACAAAAAACTTACGCTACATCAGTACCTCACCCTTAAATTTAAGAACAATAAACAATAATAATGTGGCAAAAGCCTAATGCATCATCTCAAAATTTCCACAAAATCGGGCATCAATAATTAGAAGCTTATTATATCCACTGGTAAACAAGTCAACAACTTAAAAAATTATAGATGCAATTACCTGTGCCCTCGCAAAAAGCATATCAATAACATCAGCTATAGGTATAACATTAACTTGCCCAACTGGCCCATCGAGATTAAATTCAGCAGCTGTCTCAATGTTCTATTCCTGAAAGATCACACACAAAATGGCCATAAGCTCATAAGCAGAAACTAACCAAGCTAGATGAAGCACTACAAGTCAGATGTAAACTAACCTTAACAATATTTGGCAAGCCTACAAATATCCAGGGGCCTTCACTGATTAAAGTCCTCATTTTGACATCAAGATTTATCACGCTTGTTGATTGACCAGTATTGTAGTCCCAAACATGTACTGCTCCATCACTACTACCCGAGAAAAGCTTGTCGGATTTTGATGGAAGAGCAATCCCAGAGACAGCCTATCATACAAAAAGTCATCAATGAAAATCAAACATTTATCCATAAGTTTACACAATAACTCCTCGTGCGCATAAAATTGTTTGCATGCAAAAGAAAACACAGATTATATAAAACATGAATGGATTACTAGAAAAATTCAACAAAATGATCACCTGTATGTGCCCCTTGAGCTTTGCAAATGTCGAAAACCAATCCCCATAAAACCATGAATGCAAGAACTGGCATCCATCTCCTTTATCACATTTGTCTGACATTCAGTTATTACAAAAGAGGTGGCAATTCTCTGTGCATGAACCTACAGGGGTTCCTATTACACTTTCCCACCATCCAGTATCCACAAACAACATTGTTGTGCGCAGGTCCTCCTCCAATGTACTTATTATTTATATATTTTGAAGGAATCAATGTTATTTAATAAAAAAATAATTATTTAATAAAAAAATAATATAATGGATTATAAATAAATTTAAAAAAATTGTAGATGTCTATTTTATAAAAATTTATTAAACATATGAAGAAAAATTAAAAATAATCATATAATTCACATTGGCTATATTATAATAAAGAAAAAAAAATTATTTAGGTCAATAATTATAATTTAAAAGAAAATTAAAATTATGTAGATATATACATAAGAATTTTTCAAGAGAGTTGGGGTCATGTCTCACTAGCCCCTCCTTCTCTCTGCCCCTGTATATGAACGCGCAGTTGCATAGTTAATAATTAAATATTAATAGTTGATAAATAATTATTTAAGCCAATGAAAATTTATTAATTAATAAGACATAATCAATGCTCCCATTAAGTTGAAAGTTTAAGCTTAATTAATTATATTTTTTACTAAGTGAGCTATTGATGATATATCTTAACCCTAAAATAAAGAGTCTCTCTTCATCAAAACTTTTTATTATGCAAAAAATAAAAATAAAAATGTTGAAAATAACTTAATTTTTGTTTATTTTTAAAATGTAGAGAATGAATAAATCTTAAATTTTATTCTCTTCATTTATTTATTTTAAGATTAATTATTTTTATAATTAGTTTTTAAACACAGGACAAAAGATCCTCTAGACTAATGCTAGTGATGAATATTGAGGTGCTATTTTACTTGAAGAACTCAATGGAAAATGATAAGAATTTATTTGTATTAGTTTTTTTATGGGATTAATTTTAAACTTAAAACAAATCTAAGTTAAAATTGGTCAGATTTACAAGAAATGATTTAATCAAGGCTGTTTATATTAAAATTACTTGATTATCCCTAAAAACTTTTTTTTTTTTTAAATTGCATACTAAATGCATTTACAATTTAGGCATATGAATAAAGAATGGACCCATAGCTCCCTCCAATAAAAGAATCATAATTTCTAATTCCTTCTCTTCTTCTATCTTCTCTTCTCTGTAAATATAATTTAAGGATGATAATAGGTAAGGTATTTACATATATTCATTCATTAAATTCTAACAAAATGAGTTTTAATAGTATATGATTGAGTTTAAAATTCGTGTCAGTCGGAGTTTTCTATTAGTTGAATCTAAAAAATTAATTAAATATAAAAAATATATTTTTATATATTATATTTTAAATAAATAGAATTTAAATATTTTATAAAAATATTAAATTAATATAAATTATTAATTAAAATATATAAAATTAAATAGATTCAAAAGTAATACTAATTGAGTTTGGGGTAAATTGGGGTATTTAAAAATAAATTTTAATCAGATTTTTGGGACATGTTCAGAATATATTAATCATGCTCAGATTTAAATAGGATAATTTTCGCGGATAGCTACCCGTTGCCTTCCCCAAGTATAATCTTTCTTCTTCATAATTTATTTTTTTGAAACATCCATTGATCTGTTGGATTTCATTTTTTAGTTGCCTAAAATTTGACGGGAAATGCATAGGAATTTATTAGGTTAGCCTAAATTTAATTTTCAAATAATAATTGCAAAACAAATTTTAATTTGTAGATTTAAAAGTTTGAGTAATTAATTTTTTCTTGATTTTTTGTATTTATTTAATGAAAACCAAATAACTTTAATATTTTAATTTATATCATAATATATAAATTATAAATTATTTGGGTCAATAAAAGATTTGAAAGGTCAATTAACAAAAAATAAAAATTTACTGCACTTATTTATTTTTTTATAAATATTTTTGAAAGACTATTAAAAATTTTAGAGATCAATTAATTAAAAATTAAAATTAATATACCTATTAAAAAAATTTTAAAAATATTTGAAGGGACAAATAATTAAATTAAACTAATTAAATTGTTTTTTTTAATACACATACAATATAAAAGAACAAAAGGACCAAATGAAAATTGTTATTAGTCAATGCAGCATAACCATTCATAAGAACCTTCTAGAGAACCATCCAATAGTTACTCCATCTGCCTCAAATTTCAAGGCAATCCTATTTTTGATAAAATTATATGTACAAAATACATTCAACAATTAAAAAAAGTTAAAAATAAATGTTGGAATATGAGGTTACGAAAATTGCCTTATTACAGCTTACACCTTGTTTTTCTTGCTAGAGCAAAATTTGATAAGAGGAATGCTAGCCACAGTCACTTGAAAATGTGATTGTCTAATCTGTGTTAATAAATAACAAGTTACTTAAAATTTATTAAATACTCTTTCAACTAATAAGAAAGAAGTTGTTGGACAGTCACTGCCAACTCAGGGTGGTGGCGAATCTTCTAATGATAGGCATTAGGGCCTGAAAAAGGCTGTTCATTCGTAAAACCTGATGATTAACTCTTTACCCAACCACCCACTGCTGCAAGAAACAAAAATAAAAGGCTAACAGTAACAAATGTCTTCAATTTTCATTGTTTTTTACATGTCTAAAGTCCTATTCAGCTACTTTTCTCGTCAATTTCTTATGGGATTTATTACTCTGTCAAAGGCTTTCTTGAAAAACAGTATTTACGCAACATATCTGTCAAAGGCTTTCTTGAAAAACAAGTTCCGCAAAGAATCCAATCATCAAAATAGCAAATAGAAACAGCAAAATGGCTGCACTGGGATCACAATAATGTGATTGCCACAATATATTCTATGTACGTTATACAATTGGTTATAGATATTGTTAGAGGCAATATCAATCATTTCTGTTATGCAGTGTGGTACAATTACGGCTACCATTTCCTACTCTAAAAATAGGTCAAAGTCAATTGATCCCAGTAAGACTTTACAGCATCACCTTCAAAATCCCTTCTAATAATTCACTTTCCTGAAGACTTTAATTACCATTTTGGGGCTACTTTAAGGCACCTTATCACTGCGAACTCCATTTTGCGTGAGGGAGTTTGAGCGTTAGATGCAGGATCCTCGTCCTCCTCGGAATGTTTCTCTGATTCCTCTTTCTTCTCAGCATCATCTGTCTTTAAATCCTCAACAGAAGCCTGTTGGGTATTAACAGCGTCATGACCATCTGCAGTGGGTTCTTCTTTACCTGTTGTTTCAGGAACCCCCTCAGATGGAGGAAGAGCAGCATACTCTGCTTTCTCATTCTCAACACCTGGCTCTTCAACGCTCGCCTTTGCGTGTTCCTCTGACTTCGCTCCTTCAAAACCGTTTTCGCTAGCTAATTACCAACAAAAACTTATTATTAGACCAATTTTCAAGCACTAAAGTACAAACCCTTAATTTTCTCTTTGGTCTCTGCTTGTATATTCAGACATCAAATATTCCTTCTTGGATTGTACAATATCATCTGAACTAATCCAAGAAGGAATATTTGATGTCTGAATATACAAGCAGAGACCAAAGAGAAAATTAAGGGATTAAGTAGGGAATCTATAAATAGTAATAAAAGAAGCAAGAATATTTAAATATTATGTTATCAATAGGACTCGGTGATTTACGGCAATAAAGTAGTTGTCCACAGCAAGGCCATAACCAGCAAATAGAATAGAGAGTCAAGGAGAGTGACAGCATGTATTCTACACTTCTTGTTTTAATAACAAGCCTTTGAATGAAAGAAATATGGTAAGCATATATAAATTTCTAGTTAGCATACTTAATTAGTTTGGTGAGTGTTATTAGTACAAATGCATGCACACCATGATGCTAAGAGGAGCAGCAAAAACAGACAGAGAAGATGACGCAGATCCGTCCAACATCTTCCATCTTCTCGTACCCATGTGAGAATATGATCAATGCATATGTTAAAAAGTTGAATGGGATAACTCACGTACAAGGTGGTAGAGAGAGAGAGAGAGAGAGAGAGAGAGAGAGAGAGAGAGAGTCAACTTACAATGGAGCCAAATATACGAGGAAGGACAACATATTTCCTGAAAACGTGAAACACAAATGAAATAACTATTGGAGACATTAATTAGAGAAAATTTTGGTTAAGGCATTGACTAGAAGGTACCCAGAAGGCCAAAGAAAAGAACAAGGCGAGGATCATGTAGTGCCATTATGAAAATGTAAGCGTGAAGCTCTTTGGTATATATCTTATTACCATAAATGAAGATTTGAAAATTAAGTTTTTCTCTTTGAATGCCACTACATTTTTTGATCTCATTTTTCTAACCAAAACCTATTAAACCCAGTCTTCACTTCTCAATTCACGACTTCGATTTCAAAGAATATGGAACTGAAGTCATTGGTTTGGTTGTGTATGTATCTTTAAACCTGACCAACTTGATCCATGTACAGCCTCCCTTCATGCATTTTGTCACTATTTTTTCTGTTTTCTTTTTTTTGTGCACTTTTTTGCAAAATTTCAGTGGCTTTACTTTTTTATTGAGAAAAATAACAACAAAAGAACTCTGTGGTTATATTCCTTTTTCAAGTAGGTTTGAAATTTAAGTTTGTGACAAACAAGTACCTCGTGGTTACTTCTTGTTAGCAAGACGAGGATTTTACAATAATGCCGTTAAGAAACGCTGATGCGAAAAAATAAAAGAATATTAAATATGCATTTTAATATTAAAAAAAGGAGCATTTATTAACTTATCATATTTACTAACTTATCCTAAATTTGGTAAGCATAGTCTTGCTTTCACAATCTTAACTCCAAAGGATCAAAAGGCTCTTCATAGTCAGTATCTTGGCCTTCACTTACCTAAAGGCTCTTTGTAATAAGGTTTTAGGAAAGGATTTAAAGGCTCTCAATGCAAGTGATTTATATAACTTCACAAATCACATTCTAGCTGTTGAATTAATCAGGCACTGTTCAAGATTTTAAGTTCGAAGACATCCACAACAACCATGCTGCTATCGACAGCGATAGCTTGAAGTCTAATGCATATGCTCCTGCAGAATATTACAGCCATGATTCTTCAAGGCAGGATCTAAATCTCAAGGATAGATATGCAATCCAGGTTTTTATTGACTATGATGATGTACAGAATCTTCTCAATGTGAATATTTTGCTCAATTCCAAGTTATCCAGATTGCCAATCATGTCATTTCATATTGATATCTCACCAGCACCTTGGACTGGAGCTTTAAGATAAACGCTACGGATGTAATTTTTTATTATTAAAATATTTCATTTTTTAAATAAAACAATTTGGTAGTAACAATTTGGTAGCCATTGCCTTGCTTTCACAATCTCTACTTCAAAGTATCTAAAGGCTCTCTATGTGTAGTATCTTGGCCTTCATTACCTAAGAGCTCCTTGCAATCTATGTTTAGGAAAGAATCCAAAGGCTTTCAATGGAAATGATTCTTCATAAAACACCTTTTAGCTGTTGAATTCGACATTGTTCAAGATTTTAAGTTCAAAGACATCAATAACAAACATGTTGGTATTGAGCTTGAAGTTTAATGCATACGCTCCTACGTAAGGGTGGCCATAGTTCGGTTCGGAATTGAAATTTAATAGGAATCAAACTGGTCAAACTCGAACCAAAAGCAGTCAAAATCATAACTATCATTAAACCGAACCGAAATAATCTCCACATAGTTTGGTTTGGTTCAAGAAATTATGGAATCGTGAACTGACAATTTTGAATTGAATCAAACCAACAATTCCATTTGAAGAAACCAAGCTGGCAGCAGCCAGGCCTAGTGCCTAGGCAAAGAGGCAGGCCCCAGACCCAACATGCCAAGCAAGCCTTAGCTCTCTTGCTGCAAATGACCATTGTTGGTTTTTCTTTCACCATCCATTGGTTGCTTCAAAATGGCATTATTAGAATTCCCATTTTTTTTCATTTGAGGCTCACTTCTTGCTGGTTCTTTTGAGTTGGTTTCAGGCACGATGTCATTTTTTTTGTTCTTGTAGATGAAGTACAATATCATCTGAACTAATCCAAGAAGGAATATTTGATGTCTGAATATACAAGCAGACACCAAAGAGAAAATTAAGGGTTTGTATTTTAGTGCTTGAAAATTGGTCTAATAATAAGTTTTTGTTGGTAATTAGCTAGCGAAAACGGTTTTGAAGGAGCGAAGTCAGAGGAACACGCAAAGGAGAGCGTTGAAGAACCAGTTGTTGAGGATGAGAAAGCAGAGTCCGCTGCTCTTCGTCCATCTGAGGGGGTTCCTGAAACAACAGGTAAAGAAGAACCCGCTGCAGATGGTCATGACGCTGTTAATACCCAACGGGCTTCTGTTGAGGATTTGAATACAGATGATGCTGAGAAGAAAGAGGAATCGGAGAAACATTCTGAGGAGGACGAGGATCCTGCGTCTGACACTCAAACTACCTCACGCAAAATGGAGGTTCCCAATGATAAGGTGCGCTAAAATAGCCCCAAAATGGTAACTAAAGTCCTCAGGAAAGTGAATTATTAGAAGGGATTTTGAAGGTGATGCTGTAAAGTCTTACTGGGATTAATTGACTTTGAACTATTTTTAGAGTAGGAAATGGTAGCCGTAATTGTACCACAGTGCATAACAGAAATGATTGATATTGCCGCTAACAAAATATATAACCAATTGTATAACGTATACAGAATATATTGTGGCAATCACATTATGGTGATCCCAGTGCATCCATTTTGCTGTTTCTATTTGCTATTTTGATGATTGGATTCTTTACGGAACTTGTTTTTCAAGAAAGCTTTTGACAAATATGTTGCGTAAATACTGTTTTGCGGGTTGGGGTTCTTATTGGAAAGGGTGGAGAAACTATTCGTTACCTGCAGTATAATTCTGGGGCAAAAATTCAAATCACAAGGGATGCTGATGCTAATCCTCAATCCACAACAAGGCCAGTAGAAATAATAGGGACTTTAAGTAATATAAAGAAGGCTGAGAAGCTCATTAATGCTGTCATAGCAGAGGTAGCTGAATTAATTTTATTTCCTAAGTACAACTTCCTTGTGTTTTTTCCCAGTTTTCTTTTTCTTTTCTTTAACATGCTATGAGTTGATTTGGAGATTGTGGTACTGATTTTCTATCATTCCCTAACATAAGCATGATTATTGCAGGCTGATGCTGGTGGTTCCCCCTCCCCTGTAGCTAGGGGCCTACCTAGTGCACAGACCAGTGGAGTGGGAGAACAACTTGAGATGCAAGTTCCAAATGAGAAGGTTGTTGGTTACATTTATAGCTGACGATGCATGGTTATTACAGTAAATACTTATTTGATATTTTTTAAACATACTTACGTAATCAGTCCTTGTACCAGGTTGGTCTGATCATAAGCAGAGGTGGGGACGCCATTAAAGCTCTCCGAGCCAAATCGGGAGCGCGCATTCAGGTAGTTGATGTCATTGGCCTTGCATTGAAATTTGTTTTCGTATAGACTAGGCCTTGATTGTAGTCATTAACATTGTTTAGAAAGTGTTCATCTTAGGATATAACTAACAAGCCTATTTTCATTTAGTTGATACCTCAACATCTTCCAGAAGGGGATGGTGCCAAAGAAAGGACAGTGAGAGTGACTGGTGATAGAAAGCAAATTGAGATGGCTAGAGAAATGATAAAGGATGTTACGAATCAGGTTTGTTATTTACGTTTCTTAGTTTCCGCACAATTCAGGCCTAGTTCCTCTCAGTTGTAATTGCATCTATTTGATAGCTATATTGGTTAATATTTGAGTAGTTTCTAATTGTATTCTTCAATTAATTTTTATGTTGACAAATTTTGTTGAATGGTTATCGCTATCAGTTTTAATCCATTGTGAGACACTCTGGTCATGTGAAATTAAGAATTGAAGAATACAAAATGTGATATTATATATTTGCTAGTGATTGAGTGGTGAATTTTGATGTTCCATATATGATTTTCTTTAATTCCTTGGTCAATGCATGTGTAGGATCTCATGAGCTGTACTCATGCGCCATTAGTGTTTCAAGTTGGCAACATGTTATGAATGTGTGCTTTGCTTTCAGCACCTTGTTATTCATGGTTTTACTTTGATTAGTGGCATCTCATTGAATATACTTTTGTTAAAAAGGGTGGATTTGGCATAAAAATGATCAGCTTAGTGGTGCTTGCTTAACAATGATGTTAGGTATATAATTTATGCGGTGAATGCAGAAAGCAACTCTTTTTTTAAATATTTAATATGATTGGCATCATCTTTAAGAGCAAATTGAAGGGGAAATGCAAATATGTAGAAATTCCTTTAGGATGTAAGACATTTTACATACTTCTGTTTCTGAAGTAGGATTCTAGCAACTGCCTATTGTGATTCCAATTAATGTTTTCTGTGCAAATCTTGTTTGACTGGATCAATGAGATGATGGTCTATATCTCTGGCTTTGCCAAGCTACATGCAGTTGTAGATCATGATTTGTTTTTTTTGCATGTGTAGCACCTTTTTCTCTATTTGAAGGAAGGTTGTGTCATAGTTTTTTGTGGGAATGAGAGCTATTTACTTGATACGTGGGAAGTTGTGGTATTGATGAATGATTCATTCCAAGGTCACTTGAATGCTCTTAGGAAGATCATATATGCAATCCAAGAGGTCGGTTGCCACGATTTATTTATGATGAAGGTGCCGATTTCGAATTGGTTGACTTTAAAAATGCAGATTTGGCTTTTGCCTTTCCCATGGGGCCAGCATTGCTTTCTCGGTGTAGGAATAGACAACCACCATTCACTTTCATCCACTGAAGAGGGATATCAGGCATTAAATCTCGCAATTGCTGGATGTTAATAGTTGGTAAGATTGCTTTGAGACTTGAAAGTTAAAAATCATTCAGTGAGACTGTATTGTATTAACCTTAGTGCTCTTTAGTGCCCCTTCTATGAATGAGACATTTGTTGGAAGAAGTATAATTCGCGGTGAAGTCATTGTGTATGAAGTCATTTTCAGATTGATACATATATTAGTTCATATCTATTGCTGTGCTGAACATATGAAGAATGTGGTACATCTTCTATGACATGTATTGGGCTGCTGCAAAGTTGCAATAAAGGCTCAATTACCGAGTTAAGATTTTGTTGCCCTTGTAACGTGCTAGTTTTCCTAGATGGAGTAACATGATGTGTTGATGAGTTAGCATGAACGAATGATTTAGGACGGTCATTTGATTATTATGAAGATCTTGACTCTTGAAGCATTGGTGTCCTATTAACTCTGATAAATTTTCAACTTCAAAGGCTCCTCCTGAAATTCTAAATGTTTCTCTTTTATGGATTTTCAGTTTTGAGTTTACCTTTTATGCAATTATGTGTTGGTCATTGTGGCAGTGCAGAATTGAACTTGAGATTATAATGTTTGCAACAGTTTTGCAGTTCAACATGATTGTTTCTGCAGTTCATTTTGCCCCATTCTTTTGGTTTGTAAGTTTCTGCAAATTTCATGTATTAAATTGCAGTCTGAATGTAGACATGTGGATTGACTTCCTGATGAACTCTGGGTATGGTAACATATGTAGGCTTCTCTTTAAAGTTCCATTATCTCTGTATGTTTTTTCCAGTCCCATTTTGCTTGACCTGCATCCTTCTTTTTTTGGCCCTTTAGTTCTTTAAAGTTTAATTTTTTATGATATATATATATATATATATATATATATATATATATATATATATATATATATATATATATATATATATATATATATATATATAATGTATTATAATTAGCATCTGCTTAGTTGTATTATACAAATTATTCTCATATATTTCTTTAAATTTTCGTTCTTCTAACAATGGACATTTTGGTAGTTCTGGCCAATATCTTACCATCTGAAAAATTCTTATGCATTTCCTGTCCAATTTTAGGGAACTAAAAAATGAAATCCAACAGATCAATGGATGTTTCAAAAAAATAAATTATGAAGATGAAGGATTATACTTGGGGAAGGTAACGGGTAGCTATTCACGAAAATTATCCTATTTAAATATGAATCTGAACCCGATTAATATATTCTGAAGATGTCCCAAAAATCTGATTAAAATTTATTTTTAAATATCTCAATTTACCCCAAACTCAATTATTATTACTTTTGAATCTATTTAATTTTATATATTTTAATTAATAATTTACATTAATTTAATATTTTTATAAAATATTTAAATTCTATTTATTTAAAATATAATATATAAAAATATATTTTTTATACTTAATTAATTTTTTAGATTCAACTAATAGAAAACTCCAACTGACAGGAATTTTAAACTCGATCGTATACTACCCCAACTCATCTTGTTAGAATTTAATGAATGAATATATGTAAATACCTTACCCGTTATCATCATTAAATTATATTTACAGAGAAGATAGAAGAAGAGAAGGAATTAGGAATTATGATTCTTTCACCGAAGGGAGTTATGGGTCCATTCTTTGTTCATATGCCTAAATTGTAAATGAATTTAGTATGCAATTAAAAAAAAAAGAGTTTTTAGGGATAATCATGTAATTTTAATATAAACAGCCTTGATTAAATCATTTCTTGTAAAATCTGGTCAATTTTAACTTAGATTTGTTTTAAGTTTAAAATTAATCCCATAAAAAAACTAATACAAATAAATTCTTATTATTGATCAGACTCTTTGAATTGTTCACTTGCATGACCACAAATTTATCATTTTCCATCGAGTTCTTTAAGTAAAATAGCACCTCAATATTAATCACTAGCATTAGTTTGGAGATCCTTTTTCCTGTGTTTAAAAATTAATTATAAAAATAATTAATCTTAAAATAAATAAATAAAGAGAATAAAATTTAAGATTTATTCATTCTCTACATTTTAAAAATAAACAAAAATTAAGTTATTTTCAATATTTTAATTTTTATTTTTTGTATAATAAAAAGTTTAGAGGAGGAGACACTCATTATTTTAGGGTTAAGATATATCATCAATAGATCGCTTAGTAAAAAAAATAATTAATAAAGCTTAAACTTTCAACTTAATGGGAGCATTGATTATGTCTTATTAATTAACAAATTTTCATTGGCTTTAATAATTATTTATCAACTATTAATAATTAATTATTAACTATGCAACTGGGCGTCCATATATAGGGGCAGAGAGGAGGAGCTAGTGGGCCATGGCCCCAACTCTCTTGAAAAATTCTTATGTATATATCTTCATAATTTTAATTTTCTTTTAAATTTTAATTATTGACCTAAATAATTTTTTTTGCTTTATTATAATATAGCCAATGTGAATTATATGATTATTTTTAATTTTTCATCATATGTTTAATAAATTTTTATAAAATTGACATCTACAATTTTTTTTTAATTTATTTATACTCCATTATATTATTTTTTTATTAAATAATTATTTTTTTATTAAATAACATTGCTTCCTTCAAAATATATAAATAATAAGTAAATTGGAGGAGGACCTGCGCACAATAATGTTGTTTGTCATTACTGGATGATGGGAAAGTGTAATAGGAACCCCTGTAGGTTCATGCACAAAGAATTGCCACCTCTTTTGTAATAACTGGATGTCAGACAAATGTGATAAAGGAGATGGGTGCCAGTTCTTGCATTCATGGTTTTATGGGGATTGGTTTTCGACATTAGCAAAGCTCAAGGGGCACATACAGTTGATCATTTTTTTGAATTTTTCTTTGACTTTCTAGTAATCCATTCATGTTTTATATAATCTTTGTTTTCTTTTGCATGCAAACAATTTTATGCGCACGAGGAGTTATTGTGTAAACTTATGGATAAATGTTTGATTTTCATTGGTGACTTTTTGTATGATAGGCTGTCTCTGGGATTGCTCTTCCATCAGGATCTGACAAGCTTTTCTCGAGTAGTAGTGATGGAACAGTACATGTTTGGGACTACAATACTGGTCAATCAATAAGAGCGATAAATCTTAGTGTCAAAATTGGGACTTTAATCAGTGAAGGCCCCTGGATATTTGTAGGCTTGCCAAATATTGTTAAGGCTAGTTTACATCTGACTTGTAGTGCTTCATCTAACTTGGTTAGTTTCTGCTTAAGAGCTTATGGCCATTTTGTGTGTGATCTTTCAGGCATAGAACATTGAGACAGCTGTTGAATTTAATCTCGATGGGCCAGTTGGGCAAGTTTATGCTATAGCTATAGCTGATGTTGTTGATATGCTTTTTGCGAGGGCACAGGCAATTGCATCTATAATTTTTTAAGTTGTTGACTTGTTTACCAGTGGATACAATAAGCTTCTAATTATTGATGCCCGATTTTGTGAAAATTTTGAGATGATGCATTAGGTTTTTGTCACATTATTATTGTTTATTGTTCTTAAATTTAAGGGTGAGGTACTGATGTAGCCAAGTTTTTTGTGTGCTCATACCTATGATTTTGGGAAGCTGCTCTCCCATTGATGGCATTGTGTTCAATTGTTATGCTGTAATCTTTCTTTTACGTGATTTTTTTTTTATCATCACCATAAATATGATCTGGAGAAAAAAAAAAAAAGAAGAATTCAAATCCTTTTCCTTTTTGTGTTTGCATGATGGTGCCATTTTGGCTTGGAAAGGGAGTACTAAGAACCCAAATCCTTTTGAACTGGCCTCATCTATGAAAGGTCACACCAGTGCTGTTATATGCTTAACTGTTGGAAGAAATAGGCTATACTCTAGTTCTGTGGACAATACTATAAGGTTAATGCTTATAACCTTAATGTTTTATCCTTTGTATGTGATTTTGTATAGAAGATAGCTCTGATACAGCCCTACACTTTGCAAAACATGTGACTCAATACTCTCAGTCAATTGGATTAAGCAATACATTGTAATTATGTGAATTTTTGAAGCCAACAAGCATATCATTTGTAACGTATCTGATAAGAGTGTATTGTTTTCGCCCTATTAACTCACTGAAGTTGTTCTGAGGCACTATACCCTTATATAATTGGCTTATTTTAAATTAAATTTTTATATCATTAATGCATCTGAGTGATATTTGGAAGAAATTTTATTTCTTTTTGGATTAATTCTTCATGTTTTCTTCCATATCCGATTTCTAAATACATAAGAGTTGAATTTTTTTCTTCATCAGTTTTCCTTTTGTCCCTTCATGTGCATAGGAAGGATATATTTGGTTGTTTGATTCTACTCTCACCCTCCAAATTTTGTTTTTGTTATTTTTCTTTTAGGAGTGGGACCCTGACACTTTATAGTGTGTTCATACATTGAGTGGTCATAATGATGCTGTAACGTCTCTTATTTGTTGGGATCAGTGTCTACTATCTTGTTCATTAGACAAGACAATAAAAGCATGGGCTTTTACTGAAGAGGGTAGCTTGGATGTGATTTATACACATAATGAGGAACATGTAAGTTATTTGTCTCCAACTTCCAAGTTTATACTCTTATGCATTTTAAGTAGACTTTTATTTTTTCTTAGATCTTAGGGTTAGATTTCTTTGAACATTAGTTATTGTGGTATGATTGACCAAGTTTATTTCGGCCTATGGAATGTAGTTCCTAATTTTTATTTAAGCTCTCTTGGTGGATGTAATTTCCGTATACTATCTTTTATTTTTTAAAAAATTGTACTCAGTTTTAAAAATTTGAGTAAAATCAATCCTATTCTCTTTGAGCTACAAAGATTTTGTTTGTTAATTGTCTTAGGCTGTAATATATGAAGTGGCAGCATTTGTTAAAAATGGAATTGTTATTTGTTTATCGATCTTTGTTATTTGATTTCTTATACTCCATTTCACAGTTATTTTATTTTATTCTTTGATTTAAATTGTCAAAGTGATGGTGGAATGAAATAATTTCCGTTGTAAAATTAATATTTCATTGTAATAGGGCATTAATGTTTCTTTGTGGGATGCATGATGCAGAAGCAAAACCAATTTTGTTTTGCTCTTGCAGTAACAATACTGTTTACCTGCATGAACTGCCAACGTAAGTACACACTAAAAGACTTATAGCAATCAACTTGCGGCGAATTGATTTTTTTTTTTATTTTTGGCACTGCCCTACAAAAATAATCCTATTTCATTGTTTAGATTCATTGAGAGGGGTAGGATTTTTTCGAAAAGCGAAGTGAGAACAATTCAGACGGGTCCTGGAGGTCTCTTTTTCACTAGTGATGGAACTGGAACGCTGGACGTTTGGAAGTTGACAGAATCACATGGAAGAGTTATGGAAATAGCATGATATCTCTGTAACTACATGTCTTGCAAAATTTGGTCATCCTATTTGAGTTCTGTTGACTTTTTTTTTTTGTACAAATTATAGAACTACGTGGACCTGATCCTTCATTTTGTAATGGAGGTATGTCCGCAGCCTTCAGGTGCGGTCCAAATTATGTAATAACTCTATTTTATTTGTTTTAAATGTTTGTGGGCTGTCTTTCAATTCACATTTGCATTTCATTTAACTTTTGGATTTTTGTCTTTTGGGCAATGTTGTGTATTAACGAATTGATGTTATTATACTTAAGAATTCATCTTAAGACCCCATATTCTTTATTTATAGTTCAAAAGAAAATATTTATAGTTCAAAGCTTCTACCTGTCTATACGTATGTACAGTAAACTAAAACAAAATAATTATCCAGAAGAAGCTGGTAAAGTGAAAGAGAGGATAATACTGAAGAAGGGCGGTTACTGCTGAAATTAGCAAAAAGGATCTAAAGTATTTAAAAAAATTAAGAGGTGAGCACAACTACTCAGTCAGTAGATAAATAAATAACAAAGGGGAACAAATAAGGTTTTGGTACTTAATAGTACCAATTTCTATATATTTGAATAGGTCAGCAGAATAAATATCATTTAATCTAAATCATGTAGCTGAACTAAAATAAAATTCATGCTGTAATAATATTGCTAAAATAAACATATCGAAATCGTAGTATCTGCAATATCCTCATACACTCGCAAAATGCTTTATGTATATAACACTGGCATCTTAAGCACAATAATAAACTCTGGCAGCTTGTGAGCAATGTTGGTACCTTGGGCTTTATAATGACATAAAAATAACCCAAGAGCAAAAAAAATAGTGATCATACACATGTACAGAGCTACATCCAAAGGGCGACCACCTAATATGTGCTCCAAAGGCTATGTGTATATCAAGCGCTATTCTACAGACAATATAAATATAAGCTGACCTAAAAATAAATCACTCGTCATCAAGGTGCTATCTATTCAGTGCGTATATTGAGTATATTCAGCCATTTATTCAGCTGTAAATTGTAAATTTCATTTTATTTAATAATAAATATAAAATTATCATTCTCTGTTTTCATTTTCATAATTAGAAATAACATAAATAATTTACAGCTCCTATTGTAGAGCTGATAGAAAATACAACTAATAGGTACTGTTTCAGCTATCAACTATCTTTTTAATGGGTTTACCAAACACATTGATTCAGTTATTTGGATGTTTATAAGCTGTCAGCTACATTCAACAGATGAACTAAATACCTCTTTAAAATAAATTGAATTTAAAAATATTTGAAAAAAAGCATTACTATTTTTAAAATAAAAGAATGAAAGATTTTTGAAAAAAATTGTAAAAAACAACAGAAAAGCTTGTAAAAAAAAAGAAAAAGCCAGGAAAATGTCAGGGTTACCTATTATTGAAACGATAATCCTAGTTTTTTTGTTGGAAAAAAAATAAGAGAAACAAGTAAAGAAATAAAAAAGCAAAAAAAAAAAACCTATGAAAAAGGCCAATGAACTCTAATGTAAATAAGCAGGCAATGAACTCTAATGTAAATAAGCACATATGGTAAAAGAGATCTTTTACTTTTCTTAAGAACAATAAAAAGTCACATTCTTTTAGTATATAGTAATAATTTGTTAGTCATGCCCTTGCTTTCACAATCTCAACTTCAAAGGTACTAAAGGCTCTCCATTTTAGCATGTTAGGCCTTCACTTACCTAAGGGCTGTTTGCAATCGGTGTTTAGGAAAGGATCTAAAGGCTCTCGATGGAAGTGATTAATTACGTAACTTCATAAATCACCTTTTAGCTATTGAATTCAACACTGTTCAAGATTTCAAGTTGAAAGACATCAACAACAACCATGTTGGTATTGAGCTTGAAGTCTAATGCATATGCTCCTGCATTAGGATTAGTACGGAACTAGAATCAAATCGGAATCAGACTTGTCAAAACTCGAACCAAAAGCAGTCAAAATCAGAACCATCATCAAACCGAACGGAAATCATCCTCCATAGTTTAGTTCAACTTCAAGAAATCATGAAATCGTGAACCATCGATTCTAAACTTAATCAAACCAGCAATTCAATTTGAAGAAACTAGGCTTGCTAGTAGCTAGACCCAACACCCCGCCAAAGAGCCAGGCACTAGGCCCAGAACGCTAGCAATCCCTTGCTCTCTAAAAGCAAATTATAGTTAGGTCAATTAAAGTTAAAAAAAAAATATTCTATCTTTTTTTACTTTACTATAATACATTTAAAAAATAATAATAGTAAAATTACATTTTGTCCTTGGTAACAAAAAAAAAAGTTTTTAGGGATAATTTTGAAATTAAAAAATTTACAATAACTCTATAAATACCCCCACCCAGCCTTATTTTGTGCACAAAAATGTAAAATTCTCTTAAATCCTCTATGCAATTATTCTCAAAACTTTCTTTAGTTCCCAGTTACAATTACAATAGCTCTACAAAATACTCCAATCCACTAATTTTTTTTAGCTAAAATTAATTTTATCTCTTTTTAGTTCTATAACTTTCTTTTAATTATGTCCTACACATTTCTTATTAGTTTTTCGTGAAAACAAAAATAATTTCATTTTTCTATTGACACCGTCCGAAATTGCCTTCCAAATCACCCTAAACTGCACTCCAAATCACCTTAAACCATCAAACCGTTTCAAACTAAGGCTCAAACTGGAACCAACAGTTAATTTCTAATTTGTTTTTAACAAAATTTTGGTTCATAAATTTAAATTTTATTTAATTAATTGATATTTTTTTATTATTAAAATTAGACTCAAGATTTATTAATTGATGTAAAATAATAATAATGTCTTCTCTGATAATATACACATTAATTTGTTTTTCTTTTCATTTTTTTTCTTCTAGATAAGATAGAAACCCATCTGGTCGAGATAGCATTGCCGAGTTTTTGAGGTTTGTTCAAACCCATTTCAATATAACAAGATTCAACTTCCAAGAAACTCTCTCCTTTCTTAAAGTTATGTGGCTATGAGGCCATATAGAGCAACAAATTCATAGACTACAGCTTCTCAACTTTTGAGGTTAATAAAATGCCTTGAATCACAGAGCCTAGCAGTAGAACCAACATAAACCAAGAACCCAAATAATTGTAACAAAGTCTCACTATTACTAGCCGAAACAATCCCAATAGCTTGGTGCCATATGCTGCAAAAGAAGTATTGCCACAAACCACAAAAACAAAATAATTACACTTAAAGCTAAGATCTTTAAGGACTGCCTCCTGCATAAAATATGCTGCAATGACTCTATTTCAAGAAACTTTATTGCCACAAAGAAACTGCCCCCGTCACTTAGTAAGTCAGCATCTTTCTGCACTCCTCAATTTTAGTTTCGAAAGTGTTATTTTTCTTTTTTTGGGTTTAATGTCATACACTTTGTATGCCGTTTTATATGTTTGATACCGACCCTTTTTTTTTCTTGGAGTTAACTCCAAATTCCAGTGGCAATGATAACCCTCCCTACATAGTTGCCACTATAGCATTTTTAAAATGTTTGATAAAAATGTGAAGCCTGACTGGTAAAAATAACGGTCAGTTTGCAACTAGATTCTCAAGATGGCATAGTTGTGGGTGTGTTTAGGTGTGACAATCCGTTATTATCTAAGCTTAGCTTCAGATTTGGAAAATAGGGACACCATTCCCACCTTTGTAATTATGCAATAAAATAAAATTATGTGAGTTGGCTTCTAGAGTCTAAGGTTGATTGACAGAAAATTGAGTCTGATTTCAATTGAAACACTAATTTATTAACGGAGTTTAAATTTAAGGACTAAATTATTGTCAAAAACAAATTAAGGATTGATATGTGGATTTTTCTATACCTTATGGGCTTAATTGTAATTCATCCTATATTTTAATTAAAGTTCTAATCATAATAAACAGCAAAATTTTTTTACTTTTGCAATTTATTCATAGCGTTTCAATTTTGGCACAAAAATACAAATCTTCAAATATTGAAAAAAATTTATCTAAATGAAAAAAAAAATCTCTCTTCCTCTCTCTCCCTTAGTATATAGAAAATCTTGCTATAATTTCTGAGATGTTTTCTCTACATATCAAGGATGAAGTTGCTATATAAAAAAAAAAAAAAAAAAGAACCCTCCCAATTTTTATTATAAGTATAGTGTTAACTTTTTGTTTATTTTGTCCTTTAGAGATAATCAATAGTGAATGATATGAATGTAATCATTTAACAGTTAAAAATAATTAAAATGAGATAAAATTTTGAATTAAATATTGCAATAAAAAACTCAAAAGTTTTGATATATATAAGTGAGATTGATTGTGTAATACTCTATATATTTTTTCTTACGTGTAAAATTAGTTATGTAATACTATAATTAGCATTATTTTTTAATTATAATAGCATAGACTATTTCCAATTTATCATCAATTAAGAAATTGTATTTTATAAAATCACATTATTAAAGTGTTTATCTATAAAAAAGATAAAAATGTATTTTAAATTTAGTTTATAATTTACTTAGATTTTATTTGAATTACATACAACTCAACTCAACTCAACTAAGCCTTTATCCCAAAAATTTGGGGTCGGCTATATAGATTCGCTTTTTCCACTCTGAACGATTTTGGGTTAAATCCTCAGAAATGTTTAATGCTTCTAAGTCATGTTGTACTACTCTCCTCCAAGTTAATTTAGGTCTACCCCTTTTTTTCTTTCTATCCTCTAACCTAATGTGCTCTACTTGTCTAACTGGAGCCTCCGTATGTCTACGCTTCACTTGACCAAACCACCTCAATCTCCCTTCTCTCAACTTATCTTCAATTGGCACCACTCCTACCTTTTCTCTAATACTCTCATTACGGACTTTATCTAGTCTAGTATGGCCACTCATCCACCTTAACATTCTCATCTCTGCAACTCTTATCTTAGATGCATATGACTCTTTCAGTGCCCAACACTCACTACCATATAACATAGTCGGTCGTATGGCTGTACAGTAAAATTTTCCTTTCAACTTATTGGGAATCTTACGATCACATAAAACTCTCGTGGCACGTCTCCACTTCAACCATCGGACTTTAATCCTATGACTAACATCCTCCTCACATCCCCCATCTACTTGAAGGACTGAACCTAGATATTTAAAGTGATTACTTTGGGATAGTACCACTCCATTCAAACTAACTCCTTCCCTATCACCCGTTTGGCCTTCACTGACCTTGCAATGCATGTATTCTGTCTTCGTTCTACTTAATTTAAAATCGTTTGACTCTAGAGTGCTTCTCCAAAGTTCTAGCTTCCTATTGACTCCTTCTCGTGTCTCATCTATCAGAACAATATCATCCGCAAACATCATGCACCAAGGAATACTCTCTTGTATATGTTTCAGTTCATCTAAAACTAATGTAAAAAGGTAAGGGCTTATGGTGATCCTTGGTGTAATCCAATTGAGATCGGAAAATCACTTGTGTCCCCTCCCACTGTGCGCACAATAGTAGTTGCTCCTTCATACATATCTTTCAATACTTGTATGTACCTAATAGATACCCTCTTTTGTTCTAACACATTCCATAAGACCTCTCTTGGAACACTATCATAAGCCTTCTCCAAATCAATAAAAACCATGTGTAGATCTTTCTTCACATCTCTATATTTCTCCATCAAGCTTCTAATGAGAAAGATCGCTTCCATAGTTGAGCAATGGGCATGAAACCAAATTGATTGAGAGAGATAGAAGTATCATGACGTAGTCGATGCTCCACAACTCTCTCCCACAACTTCATAGTATGGCTCATGAGTTTAATTCCCCTATAGTTTGAGCAACTCTGTATGTCTCCCTTATTTTTAAAAATAGGTACTAAAATACTCTTCCTCCATTCATCAGGCATTTTCTTTGAGTTTAGAATCTTATTAAATAATTTAGTTAACCATGCCACTCCCATATCTCCCAAATACTTCCACACTTCAATTGGTATTTCATCGGGTCCACAGGCTTTTGATGCATGCATTTTAGATCATCATTTAGGAGTAATTTTTGCACATAATTTACCCTTATTCATAGCTATTATTTTAGATATTAGTATATATTTAGTCAATTTTGCAATTTTCACATTTCTTAGTTTAATTTTTGGAATTTATTTGCTTTGTAGGTTAAATCTGGAGAAATTTGATGAATTTTGATCAGAGTAGCCATTTGGAGGAGATTAAAGTCGAATTGCAAAAAATTTTGAAGTTGAGTTAAAAATGGCCGAGAGCGACACAACCTGCAGCACAACCGAATTAGCTTATGTCGCAGGTTGTGTCGATCGTCAGATATTCACGCCGAGAGCGACACAACCCGCGACACAACTGACTCGGCTTATGTCGTTTTTACTGGAAAATTTTTGACGTGGCATTTCCGTTACTCGACCTTTTACCTCACTTTCTCTGGATCCTTCCCCCTTTTACCCATTCTAGAACAGTCCCCTTGCCTATATAAAGTGCCCTTTATCACTTTCTTTCCATAGAGAGCAAGGAAGGCATTTTTAGAAAGATAGAAAGAGGGAAAGGGAGGAGCATCTTCTGCATCTTCTTCCAGCAGCAGCAAGGATCACGTTTCTGCACTTTTCTGCAGAGATCCTGCTGCAAATCTGCTGGGTTTTTCTACCCCTTTAAGCTTACATTTCCATTATTTCTTCATTTCTTCATTTGGGTTTATTTTTAAACAATAATTTGTGAGTAGTTGATTGAGATTCTAGAGATGGGTTTGTAAATATTGATTTGTTTTGTGGTTTTGAACTGATTTAGCCATTTAAATGAAGATTGTTATATTTTGATTTATTGCTTGTGTGCTTATTTCCTTGCTTGATGAATGGGCCCTCACTAAGTTAAGTTTTAATCCTTAATAGATGGACTGAAAAGTGAATATTGGGGATGGATAATCTTGCAATAAACTTTATTTTCTTGGTGTTAGAAATAAGCTAAGAAGATTAAGGGGAACTTTCCAAAAATCAATTAGAGCATTAATTGGGTTTTTGTTAGGTTTGAAATACCGTGAAAACTGGGTTTGATTTAATGAAAACCAATTTTGAGATGCTTGAAAAAGGTTTCAAAAATTTAAGAATTGATTTCCCTCAAAATTGCAATTCTCATGTGTTTGGCTAAATTAGAGAAAAATCACATGCAAACAATATTGAAAATCCAATCTCTAGAATCAATTTATTTTTCATTGAAGTTAGATATAAATTCTCCAAACCTCATAAATAGCAATTTCAATTTAAATCCAATATCTAGAATTACTTTATTTTTTTAGATTTAATTCTTCTTAATTTCATAAATAGAAATTTCAAATTAATTTTTGGTAATCTAGTCTAATTAATTTTAGTTAATTGTTTGATTTAGCATTAATTCCCTAAATACCAATTTTAATTCCAAATTTCATTTTACATCTTTAATTTTTGTCTTAATTTTAATTTTTAGATTTTATTTTTAATATCTTTTAATTTTTGTCATTCTAATTTGCTTATACTTTTATTTCCAATTTAAGCACAATTCCCTGTGGGATCGATATCATTTTAAAACTATACTACTGTGACCCGTGCACTTGCGGACACACCGTATCAAGTTTTTAGCGCCGTTGCCGGGGAATTGTTTGTTTTTAAGTTGGATTTTAATTGTTTTAAGCTAATTAGAATTTTTATTTTATTTTATTTTCACTATTGTTCCTTGTGTTTTTCAGGTACTTTTCTTGTTTATGAGACGATCGAAAAGCACAAGTGATACTGAATTGTTGTTCAACCCAGAAATTGAAAAATTCTGTCGAGCCAACAAAAAGGAGTACAAGAGAAGAAAAGAAGCAGAAAAAGAAGAACAACAAATATTTGAGCAAGAGGAGACAATAGAAAATATGGAGAATCAAAATAGAGCTATTGGTGGAGACAATGGAGGAAACGAGCAAAACGGGCAAAATGCTGTGGTTAATCAAAATGATCCTCAAAGAAGATACATGTTAGACTATGCTTTTCCTAGATGTACTGATGTGAGAGATAACAGACCTATTATTGGAGCTAATCAATTTGAATTAAAAACTGGTCTTATTCAAATGGTTCAGAATTCACAATTTGGAGGTAGCCCACTTGAAAATCCTCATTCTCATTTGAAGAAATTTTTGATGATATGTGGTACACAAAGACAACCTGGAGTTTCTGATGAAGTTATTCGGCTCACCTTATTTCCATTTTCTCTTCGGGATTCAGCATTGGAGTGGTATGACTCACTCCCACAAGCTATTATAGCTACTTGGGAGCAGCTATCTCAAGCTTTTCTATCTCAATTTTTCCCACCTGGGAAAACTACTCATTTGAGGAATTTGATGGTAGCTTTTAAACCAAGAGATGATGAAACTTTGTATGAATCCTGGATGAGATTTAAGGAGCTTGAAAGGCAATGTCCTCATCATGAAATACCCAAATGGATGATTGTTCAGAATTTCTACACTGCAGTTACTCCACCATAAGAAACACAATTGATTCACAAGGTGAGGAGATTTCATGAGAATGACAAGTGAAGAATGCTATGATCTATTAGAGAAGATTGCTCATAATACCCATTTGTGGGGAAATCCTAGAGCACTTGAGCCAAAGAAAGCTGGGATCTATGAACTTGACTCAGTTAACTACATGAATGCAAGATTTGATCAGTTGACTCAGCTTCTTAGTGATTTTTGCACAAAGGCAACAACCTCAACTCCTACAACTATGCAACAAGTTGCCTTCACAAATGGAACTCAAAGTTGTGGAGTTGATTATTCTTCTTATGGTGATGATTATTTGCAAGAGCAAGCTGCTTATGCAGGAAGTTATCAACAAAAACCTATGGGAAATTCTTATTCTAATATGAACAACTCAACATGGAGACCACAAGCAACTTTTGCTCAACAAGGCCAAAGCTCAAATTATCCTCATAACCAGCAGTTTATGCAGCAGAACAAGCCTCAATTTCATCCCACAAGACAACCACCACCTGGATATCAAGCAAGAGCACAACAATCCCTTCCACCTCATGAACCGAAGCCATCCTTGGAAAGCATGATGGAGAAATTTTTTGCTGAACAAAGCAAAATGAATGGCAAATTGGAGGAAGAAATGCAACACATGAGACAAACCATGGATCAATTACAAGTCCACAACCGCATGTTGGAGACTCAATTGGCGCAACAAGCAAGCTCATCAGGAAGCAATTCCTATGGGAAACTACCTAGCCAACCACAAAACCCTCATGAGCAATGTAAGGTTGTAACCTTGAGAAGTGGTAAAAAAGTTGGTCAAGAGAGTGAAAACAAGAGAGAAGAAAAAGAGAGCACAAAAGAAGAAAATTTAGTTGAGAGCAAGAAAAATGAAAAAGAAGAAGAAAGCAAAAGTGAGCAAGATGAGGGAGAGAAACCATACATCCCACCTGAACCTTACAAACCCACCCTTCCCTACCCTCAAAGATTCATCAAGCATAAACTAGACAAACAATTTGGCAAGTTCCTTGAAGTGCTAAAGAAATTGTATATCAATGTGCCATTCACTGAGGCACTATCCCAAATGCCAAGTTATGCCAAGTTTTTGAAGGAGATTCTTTCCAACAAGAGAAGGCTAGAAGATTATGACACCATCAACTTGGGAGAGCAATGCAGTGCTATAATCCAGAAGAAGTTACCTCCCAAACTCAAAGATCCGGGTGTGTTTTCCATTCCTTGTCATATTGGTGATAATTGTGTGGCAAATGCTTTATGTGACCTTGGAGCTAGCGTCAGCCTAATGCCTCTTTCAATATATGAGAAGTTGAATATGGGAGAATTGAAGCCCACAAACATGTATCTTTCATTAGCTGACCGTTCAATTAAGTATCCTAAGGCATTCTTGAAAATGTGCCTATCAAGGTTGGGAAATTCTACATTCCGGTGGATTTTGTCATTTTAGATATGGAAGAATACACAAAAGTTCCTATCTTATTGGGAAGACCCTTTTTGGCAACAGCTGGTGCATTAATTGATGTGAAGGGTGAGCAATTGACACTTAGAGTGGGAGATGATCAAATGATATTCAACATCAATCCAGCCATGAAAAGAAAACATGAAGAAGTTGAGTCTTGTTTGCGGGTAGACATTATTGATGAGATTGTTCAAGAGCATTTCAGACAAAGTTATCCACAAGACCCACTTGAAAATTGCTTAGTCCATGATGGGAGCATTGATGATGATAATCACAACATGGCTATTTTTGCGCAATACTTGGAAAGCTCTCCACCACATCCTGAAGCCACAATTTTTCAACTTGAAGGAGTACAAAATCTGGAGATCAAACCACCATCATTAAAGGTAGAGGATGCCAAAAAGGTAGATCTTAAACCTCTTCCTTCCAACCTCAGGTATGCTTTTCTTGGACCCAATGAAACATATCCTGTTATAATTAATGCATGTTTGACTAATATTGAGATTGACAAATTGTTGAGAGTTTTGAGAGAATATAGAAGAGTTTTGGGTTATGCAATTGATGATATAAAGGGAATTAGTCCAACAGTTTGTATGCATAGGATTTTCCTAGAGCCAAATAGTAAACCTTCCATTGAACACCAAAGAAGATTGAATCCTACAATGAAGGATGTTGTGAAAAAGGAAATCCTAAAATTACTAGCTGCTGGAATTATTTACCCCATTTCGAAAGGAGTGGGTTAGTCCTGTGCATGTTGTACCAAAAAGGTGGGGTGACAGTTGTTAAAAATGAGAATAATGAATTGATACCCACTAGAATCATTACAGTTGGAGAATGTGCATAGACTATAGGAAGTTGAACAATGCCACAAGAAAAGACCATTTTCCCTTCCTTTTATGGATCAAATGTTAGAGAGATTAGCCAAGCATTCATTCTTTTGTTACTTAGATGGATATTCGGTTTCTTTCAAATTCCAATACATCCCGATGACCAAGAAAAACTACCTTTACTGTCCCTATGGCACCTTTGCCTATCGAAGGATGCCATTCGGATTGTGTAATGCGCCCGCACATTTCAAAGGTGCATGATGGCCATTTTTTCTGATTTTATTGAAGAAATTATGGAGGTCTTCATGGATGACTTTTCAAGATATGGCACTAATTTTGATTCATGCTTGACTAATTTGTCTAAAATTTTGCAGAGATGTCTTGATAATGATCCGTGTTGAATTGGGAGAAATGCCACTTTATGGTCCAAGAGGGAATCGTTTTAGGGCATTTAATCTCAAATAGGGGAATTGAAGTGGATAGAGCTAAAATAGAAATTATTGAAAAAATGCCCCCTCCAACCACTGTCAAAGGAGTGCGGAGTTTCCTTGGACATGCCGGGTTTTACCGGCGATTTATTCAGGATTTTTCTAAACTCGCTAAACCCTTAACAAATCTTTTGAATCATGATGTTAAATTTGATTTTAATCAAGATTGTATGGTTGCTTTTTGCAGGTTAAAGACGGCATTAACAACAGCTCCTATCATGCAACCCCCGGATTGGACTTTGCCATTCGAAATCATGTGTGATGCAAGCGAGTTTGCTGTTGGAGTTGTCCTTGGCCAGCGAAAAGATAGAAAACCTTATGCCATTTACTATGCAAGCCGAACCCTTGATGAAGCCCAAGTCAATTACGCTACAACTGAAAAGGAGTTCCTTGCGGTAGTATTTGCACTCAATAAATTTCGTTCTTATTTGGTCAACTCAAAGGTAATTGTTTTCACTGATCATGCAGCAATAAAGTATTTAATGAGCAAGAAAGAAGCTAAATCTAGGTTGATTAGATGGATATTGTTACTTCAAGAATTTGATTTGGAAATAAGAGATAAAAAGGGTGTTGAGAATGTGGTGGCTGATCACCTTTCTAGGATGAAAACTGAAAATAAAGATGATGAAATTGTGCCAATTGATGAGTTTTTCATGAATGAGAAGTTGTATGTGTTGAATTCTGCACTTCCATGGTTTGCTGATATTGTGAATTTCTTATCTTGTGGTGTCTTGCCACCTGATTTGTCTTGGCAGCAAAAGAAAAGATTCTTGCATGATGTTAAATTTTATTCTTGGGAAGAACCTCTTTTGTTTAGAAGATGTAATGATGGAATAATTAGGAGATGTATACCAGAGGAAGAAATAAATGATGTTATTTACCATTGTCATTCCTCTGAATATGGTGGTCATTTTAGTGTTTCAAAAACTGTTGAAAAGGTCTTGACATCAGGTTTCTATTGGCCTAATATGTTTAAACATGTGAGAGACTTTGTAAGTAGGTGTGATAGGTGTCAAAGAGTAGGCAACATTTCCAAGAGAGATGAGATGCCCCAACAGTCCATATTAGAAGTTGAATTATTTGATGTATGGGGAATTGATTTCATGGGGCCATTTCCATCTTCTTATGGGAATAAATATATCTTGGTAGGGGTAGACTATGTATCTAAATGGGTAGAAGCTATTGCTACACCTACCAATGATGCAAAAGTTGTGGTGAAATTTCTGAAAAAATTTGTTTTGACCAGGTTTGGTGCCCCACGTGCCATAATTAGTGATGGTGGTAGCCATTTTTGCAACCACCAATTTGAAAAATTGATGAGAAAATATGGGGTAAAACATAGGATTGCCACACCATATCACCCTCAAACAAATGGCCAAGTAGAAATCACAAATAGAGAAATCAAGCAAATCTTGGAGAAAATCACAATAAGTCCGTAAAAGATTGGTCCCTTAAATTAGATGACACTCTTTGGGCATATAGAACAGCATTTAAAACCCCCATAGGAACTACACCTTATAGGTTAGTTTTTGGGAAATCATGCCATTTGCCCGTAGAATTAGAACACAAAGCTTATTGGGCCATTAGAGCAATCAATTTTGATTTACAAGCTGCTGGACACAGAAGATTTTTGCAACTTGATGAATTAGAAGAATTGAGACTTGATGCTTATGAAAATGCTAGGATCTATAAAGAAAGAACAAAAAAATGGCATGACAAGCATATCAAGAAAAAGGACTTTAAAGAAGGAGATTTGGTTCTCTTATTCAATTCAAGGTTGAAATTTTTTCCAGGAAAATTAAAATGAAGGTGGTCCGGTCCATTTAAAATTATGAAAGTTTTACCTCATGGTGCTGTGGAAATTTTTGGTGAAAAATCTGGTAATTTCAAGGTAAATGGACAAAGGTTGAGGCATTATTCAGTTGGTGAGCCAATTGAGAAGATAGCAACTTGCTATCTCTCTCATTCTCCATAAAATCTTGAGTGAGTATGGTCAAGCTAAAGACCTAAACTTAGCATTTTTGGGCATAACTCATAATTTTTCATTGATTCTTTATTTCTTTCATATATATATTTGTTTTAAGTTTTTCTATACTCCTTATTCAGAGTTTAACATTGTTCTAATTTCCTTGTGCAGATGGGATGCAATGCATTGCAAGCAAATGAGCATAAAAAAAAAAAAAAAAAAAAAAAAACATTTCATGTCTTTAATTTCGTTGCTTAATTAATTAGTATTTTGAACTTATTTAGTTAATATTTTGTTTGTGTTGTTTTTCTTGAACTGTTTACTTATTCAGTTTTTTTTTTAGTTCCTTATAAAATACATTTTTCTTTTATATCTTTAGTACATTGCTCACTCGCTTTAAAATTTACACTTGATAATTATATTATCTGCGCTTAACTTCCCTATTCCAAATTTTTGAGATTAATCGATTTAATGGATTCCATTGCACTGTTTCTTTTGCAATGAGTGCAGCAGCTGTCCAAATTTTACCTAATTAAATTGGCTGCACTTCAATGAGGTAACACTTCTTATCTCAGCTTGTGTCACTTTCAACACAAGTTGTGCTATCGCTTATGCAACAGGGTAATAATTTCTCTATGCACATATAGCCAAATTATCCCATTCCTTGCACATTTTTAACATTGAGGACAATGTTCATTCTGAGTATGGGGGAGAGGGTAAATTTTTTGCAAAAATTATTTTTCCTTGCAAAAATTATTTTTCTTTTTCATTTGCATATAGCGACACACTCATTACTTCATACTTGTACATATTCACGTATATACACTGCATATAGCTTCATATACTTAGTTATGCATATTTAGTTGCATATAGGTTGACTTGACATTTATACACTCATGCATTTTATTCATTCATTCACAATTTTTGGATTTTTAAACCAGTCTTTGAATTCCATAAGCCACTTATTCAAGCAATCCAACTTGCCTTTAGATGGTTAGTGGAATGAAAGTTCCAGCTGGGTACAAAGTCTTAAGCATTATTCTTTCTCTTACTTAATAGCTGAAAATTAATACATTCATCTAGGTATGCAGATTCTGATTAGTTATTTTGAGTTTTGAGTGTCTGGATAAGCCTTTAAGAAAGAAAATGGTCATTGTCGTCTCACCATTCCTAGAACAAGCATCTTAGATCTTTCAAAGCGAAATTTTTAACTTGCATTTGATAAGAATATGATTTAGGCATTTCTTCATATTTTAAACCTCGCATTTAGCCTTAACCTACCTTAATTTCATTTTAACCCTTGCAAACCCCCTTGAACCTTAATTCCCTAATTTCTTTGGAACGCAAATCATTTACCTAGCCATAAAACCTAAACACTACCACCTATCTATGAGAATAATATTTTAGCAATTAAGTGCATAAAATAAACAATAAATAAAAAAAAAAAGAAAAAAAATTTCGGAGGATTGAAACATCTTGAAAAGTGCTAGAGTAATTGTGAAAAGTTGAAAAGGTCACCAAAATATCCCAAAGGTAATTTTGGGTGTGACATGAAATAGGGACACATACAAAATCAAAATAAAATAAAATAAATAAGCATCAAAAGTAGTCCCTTTGTATAATCATTGTGATAAGCACTTGAGATTCATTGTGAATTTCTTTCCTCTTGACTTCATAAAAAAATTAAAAAAAAAAATAAAAAAAAAAAGAGAGAGAAAAAAAGATGCACTTTGAGTTTCATGATTAATATTATTCTCATATTTTGTTTACCTTATTCCCTTTCTTTGTTAACCACAATCTTACCTTATTAGACCCCATTACAACCCTTAAAAAGACCTAATTATTCTTTGAAAAATGCTTGTTACATTAGTAGAGTTAGATCTTTTATGCTTGCATATGGGTTTGGCAATATAATCTTCCATACATTACTCACCATCTATTTGAGACACATTGGCTATCTATTTCATTTAGGTTTGTTTTGGCACAATTGACTCTTGTAGCTGGTTGGTATTTGTTGCTTGGGTTGATTGGTTAATTCTTAGCTATTCTGTAATTGTTGAGAGTGCTTGCTTCATTCTTTGTGCTTTTGCTGGTGGGAACTTGGAATGTTGGTGGCTAGAGGTAAGTTGGTGGTTTGGATTTGTGATTTTTGTGTTTTCAAAGACTGATTCTATTCCCTTCCAAATGAGTTTCAATGAAATTTTGCTTGAGGACAAGCAAGAGTTTGAGTATGGGGGAATTTGATGCATGCATTTTAGATCATCATTTAGGAGTAATTTTTGCACATAATTTACCCTTATTCATAGCTATTATTTTAGATATTAGTATATATTTAGTCAATTTTGCAATTTTCACATTTCTTAGTTTAATTTTTGGAATTTATTTGCTTTGTAGGTTAAATCTGGAGAAATTTGATGAATTTTGATCAGAGTAGCCATTTGGAGGAGATTAAAGTCGAATTGCAAAAATTTTTAAGTTTAGTTAAAATGGCCGAGAGCGACACAACTCGCAAAGACAACCGAATTAGCTTATGTCGCAGTTGTGTCGATCGTCGATATTCACGCCGAGAGCGACACAACTCGCGACACAACCGACTCGGCTTATGTCGTTTCTTGGAAAATTTTTGACGTGGCATTTCCGTTACTCCACCTTTTTACCTCACTTTCTGGATCCTTCCCCCTTTTACCCATTCTAGAACAGTCCCCTTGCCTATATAAAGTGCCCTTTATCACTTTCTTTCCATAGAGAGCAAGGAAGGCATTTTTAGAAAGATAGAAAGAGGGAAAGGGAGGAGCATCTTCTGCATCTTCTTCCAAAGAAAGAGAAGGATCACGTTTACGCACTTTTCTGCAGAGATCCCGCTGCAAATCTACTGGTTTTTCTACCCTTTAAGCTTACATTTCCATTATTTCTTCATTTCTTCATTTGGGTTTATTTTTAAACAATGATTTGTGAGTAGTTGATTGAGATTCTAGAGATGGGTTTGTAAATATTGATTTGTTTTGTGGTTTTGAACTGATTTAGCCATTTAAATGAAGATTGTTATATTTTGATTTATTGCTTGTGTGCTTATTTCCTTGCTTGATGAATGGGCCCTCATTAAGTTAAGTTTTAATCCTTAATAGATGGACTGAAAAGTGAATATTGGGGATGGATAATCTTGCAATAAACTTTATTTTCTTGGTGTTAGAAATAAGCTAAGAAGATTAAGGGGAACTTTCCAAAAATCAATTAGAGCATTAATTGGTTTTTGTTAGGTTTGAAATACCGTGAAAACTGGGTTTGATTTAATGAAAACCAATTTTGAGATGCTTGAAAAAGGTTTCAAAAATTTAAGAATTGATTTCCCTCAAAATTGCAATTCTCATGTGTTTGGCTAAATTAGAGAAAAATCACATGCAAACAATATTGAAAATCCAATCTCTAGAATCAATTTATTTTTCATTGAAGTTAGATATAAATTCTCCAAACCTCATAAATAGCAATTTCAATTTAAATCCAATATCTAGAATTACTTTATTTTTTTAGATTTAATTCTTCTTAATTTCATAAATAGAAATTTCAAATTAATTTTTGGTAATCTAGTCTAATTAATTTTAGTTAATTGTTTGATTTAGCATTAATTCCTTAAATACCAATTTTAATTCCAAATTTCATTTTACATCTTTAATTTTTGTCTTAATTTTAATTTTTAGATTTTATTTTTAATATCTTTTAATTTTTGTCATTCTAATTTGCTTATACTTTTATTTCCAATTTAAGCACAATTCCCTGTGGGATCGATATCATTTTAAAACTATACTACTGTGACCCGTGCACTTGCAGACACACCGTATCAGCTTTACCCACTTTCATTCTCTTAAGTGCTTCCTTTACTTCTAAAGATCGAATCCTTCTGGTATAATTTACATTCTTTTCTATTGTTCTATAATCTATATTCACGCTATTACCATTTTGACTATTATTAAAGAGATCATTAAAATAATTTCTCCATCTTTCTTTAATGTCCTCATCTTTTACCAACACTTTTCCTTCTTTATCCTTAATGCACCTAACTTGATTGAGATCTTGACATTTCCTTTCTCTACTCCTTGCTAATCTATAAATATCTTTCTCCCCTTCTTTAGTTCCAAGTTTCTTATATAACTTTTCAAAGGCCTGTGCTCTTGCTTGACTAACTGCCTTTTTTGCCTCTTTCTTTGCTATCTTGTACTGTTCATATGCCTCATTATTATCACATTTAGGTAATTTCTTATACCATTTCCTTTTTCTCTTCACTGCCTTTTGTACTTCCTCATTCCACCACCATCTCTCTTTTGAGGGTGGTCCATGTCCTTTAGACTCTCCAAGTACTTTTCTAGCTACTTCTCTAATCTTTGATGCCATCTGTATCCACATATCATTGGCCTCCATATCTAGCTTCCATACTTCGGACTCGAGAAGCTCATTTTTGAACTTCACTTGCTTTACTCCTTTGAACTCTCACCACTTTGTTCGAGCTACACTATTTCTTCTAACCTTACTTGAATTGTTCCTAAACTTGACATCCAAGACCACCAACCTATGTTGACTTGTTAAAGCCTCTCTTGGAATGACCTTGCAATCCTTGCATAGAGCTCTATTTGTCTTCCTGGTTAAGAGGAAGTCGATTTGGCTTCTATGTTGCCCACTTTTGAAAGTCACTAAATGTGACTCTCTTTTTATAAAGTAGGTATTTGCTAGTATTAGGTCGTATGCCATAGCAAAATCCAGGATGCTTTTTCCCTCCTCATTTCGACTGCCAAAACCAAAACCTCCATGAACATTCTCATAACTTTGCCTATCACTTCCTACATGTCCATTCAAATCTCCACCAATGAAAACATTCTCTTCATTCGGTATGCTTTGCATTAAATCATCCATATCTTCCCAAAACCTTTGTTTACTCTCACTGTCTAGTCCTATTTGTGGGGCATAAGCACTAACTATATTTATTGTTTCTCCTTCTAGTACTAGCTTTACTAGTATAATTCTATCTCCTACTCTTTTCACAGCTACTACTGCGTCTTTCAATGTTCTGTCTATGATTATACCCACTCCGTTCTTATTTCTCTCCTTCCAGAAACCACAGTTTGTACCTGAATTACCCACTTCCTTACTTTTCTCTCCTACCCATTTAGTCTCTGAATGCAAGCAATATTCACCCTTCTCCTTTCCAAGGTATCCACAAGTTCCATCAATTTTCCTGTAAGTGATCCAACATTCCAAGTACCAACCCTGATCCTCCTCCTATCCTGCTCCTTCCTAATTGGTCTCCTTCTATGATATCTTCTATTGTTTTCTATATCTATCTTGTGTTCTGTTCCACTATTTGTTCTATTATCTGTCCTATGGACTAACTTCTTTACCCACACCCGTCCATGATGTGGGAACCCTTGCTCACTTAACACCACACCCGGGCGCCGGCATGGCGCGTCGCTTTCGGTGAACGCCCTACACCCTTGCATATTTATCACTACACCCGGGCTCCGATGTAGCGCGTCGTTAGTAGAGGACGCCCCAACGTTTATATCATTTGAATCCATATCATAGGGTGTGACGAAATTTTTACGCTGGTTGTCACCTACCGCAACCCTCCTCCTTTATCCGGGCTTGGGACCGGCTAAGCGCAAACTACTTAGGCGGAGTTATTTTATTTGAATTACATAAAAAATTTAAATAATATCACATTTTTATGTAAATATTGAATAAGCTTAATTACACAAAAAAAAAAGAAAAAAAAATAAGCGGTGGAACCCATGTCCTTTTCTATCTATATATCCTTTAAAAAATAAAATAAAAAATAAAAAATTAAAAAAAAAAGCCTCTCTATCTATATATTCTTTTCTAGTAGTTTCTCCGCTGCTCATTCAAGCTGCTTATTCAAACTGCCTATATTTCCTAGTGTTTTAATTAATCCTTCTGCAATTACTGCTGCTACTATAACCCATGTCGAAGCAAAGAGATCTCTTCACCACATTGCTGTTGCCATTTCCGCCATCCTAGTATCTTTATCTTTACTGCTAGATTGTGGAAGAATGCACCAATGAACCACCATTTACCATGGATGCTAGCAACGTCTCTACTTCCTTTCATGCCAAATTCATCCACAGTGGTAGTGAGAACAGAGGCAAACAGAATTGCAAAAAATGAATGGTGCTAAAAGAGAGTTACTTCGTAAGAGCACATTGAAGATTTAATTAGGGCCAGCACTATGATGCAAACAAAAAGAAAAATGATGCACAGAGTTGCATATTTTGTTCCAATTAATAAGTAGATTATCTTGACATAAATTTCGTTGATAATGTTACAAAGGTTGAACTTACGATAAATTTTAACAATTGTCTCTGAACTTATCTGGTTGTAATATTACAGTCCCTCAACTTAAAAATGTAACATAAAATCCCATCAACTTTCAAATTTTGCACAGTAAAATCCCTCTAATTTTCAGTTACTAGTTTTTCAATTAGACGCTGACCTGGACAGTTCCAGCATTGAGCTTAGTCAGTATTTCTCTTTTCTCTCTCAAACCATATTTAAATTGAATCATTTTTCTCTCTATAGACAGAATAATTTTTCATACGTAAAGAGAATAATTTTACACTTTGCATAAGAGAGGAGAAAGAAATATTAACTAAGCGCTATGCGAGAGCTATTCACATCAATTTCTAACTAAAAAATCAATAAGTGAAAGTCAGAAGGATTTTACTGTGTAAAATTTGAAAGTTTAGAGAGTTTTATATTACATTTTAAAATTAAAAGACTATATTGTTACAACTATATAAGTTTAAAGACAGTGGTTGAAATTTGTCCCTAAATCTTAGGATGGTTGTATTTAGAGATTGTTCATATATCAATTCATTTATATTTCTAATACAAGAGAGGAAAGAGTTGATAAAAGAGGCGTACAGGAACAGGCACTTTAATGTAGGATGGTTGCTATAAATTCATCAATCAATTTGTGAAATTTGAGAAAAATGGAATTGATTGCAGGAAAATTGAAGGATTGCTTGTGCATTAAAATGCAAATTTTTACTTGAAAAATAAATGTTGCTTATTGCAAAAATTGTACAGATTGCATTGAAATGCAAGTTGTTAAAGAAACTGTAAACTAATCACTTAACTGAAAAGGAGCTGATTGCTTGAAATTGAAAATCTGTACAAGAAAAGTAAATTATCACTGTCCATATTCATGGGCCTAAAATTAACTTTCTACCTCGCCACCACTTGTGGTTTATACCAGCACTTTTACCATAAAACTTAATTAAAATAATGAATAACACACACCCACACAAGGGACATTTTCGACCATTTACAGCATAAAGCCTTAGTTATCATATATCCAGAACAAGACAATTTGGCACTAAGATAATACCAGACCATGTCAATAAATTACATATATATATATATATATATATATATATATATATATATATATATATATATATATATATATATATATATATATATATATATTATGGTTTAGAATTTCATTGGTTTCTACTAGGAAAATCCAACATTTGGCCGCAATTTGTCTCCATTTGTTCCCCGTCAACACTTTATTTTCCATCCCCATCAATTTGTTCTCCGGCTAAAGTTTCATTCATATCCTCATTTTGCTCCTCATTCCCAGTTTCTTCTCTATCCTTATCCATCCCTGCTTCAGACGTCAGATCAGCTGGAGGCAGCGGAAATACATTTCTAACCAAGTCCAGTAGTTCTTCTACCTGGTCTCCCAAACGCATTTCAGAGTGCTCTATCATCTGTCAAAAATAAGAAGCTAAAATCACCAATGCATCTTTGGAAGTACACATTTCCTTGAATCAGAAAAGTGGATGAGGCGAGAGAGGGGGGTGTAAGGAATATTAGCTATCGAACGGAAAGCAACGACAAAGTGTTCCTGCTTGTTATTTGTTAACCTAGGTCATTAAAAATTAAAGAAACTAAAGTGATAACAAGGATAAATTACTTCTGGGAACAACATTCTTATTTTTGCCACAACCACCACAAGGATTATCTCATATCAATATAATTAGGATTTCCGCCAACTAGAAGCCAAAGGAAATCAAATTGAACACACATATCTTGGAAGAAAGGCCCTAGTAGTTGATATTGGAAAATATAGCTGTGACATGCTAGCATATAATGTGGTCTAATGAAGTAGGAAGTAGAGTGCAATACCAAAAGAAGTATCAAATATTATTCACATATGCAAAGAAGCTGTTTTAATGAAATCATGAGAGCTAGTACAGTTTTATAACTGAAATTTTAACAAATTCAACAGCCAAAAATCCTATTTACTTGCTCTCTTGCAAAGGGTATTGGGAATACACTATTTCTTTAATTTTGATGTGCAATAAGGTTGTCATTTCTGGACTCCTAATTCTTAAAAGATCCAGTTTAATCCTCTGCATATTACATAAAACACGTAACTAAGCAGAAGAAACATTCTATAACATTAATTAGCACCACTTAGATAGTAACTACACTGTCACCTTATCCTAGGAATTCAACAATGGCACGGACTTGTGGAAAAGATTACAAGAACACCTTAATTTGGAAAGTTTATTCCATCACCATTCTTAAATTCCTCAATATTCTAAAATATCCAAATTGGCATTTCCCCTAACCAACCTCCATTTCAACTATATCTGAGCCTAGTGTGGATCCAGACCTCATAGCTAGATTAGGTTCAGATTGACATTGGCTATAAATTAGCAAAAGTGTCAAATCATTGGATTACAGTATGTTGTGGTGACAATAAAAATACGTTCATACTCCCAAGATAAACATCAAGTTCATTTTTTTATTCTAGATTGCTGAAACATTTCATTAGGAGTCCTGCACTAACAATTTTCAAACCGAAGTGTTCTTAATTTATTCCATGCCCTCGCCATATGACTCGTCTAAACTACTTTTCAGCTTTTTAATAAATTTAATTAAAAGCATTACAACATAGTACTTCTTTTCAGTAAAATGCGAAACTGATTGCAAAACAATTTTATAAGGGCTAGGATTAGTTATCACTGCCCACATTCATGAGCCAAAAATTAAATTTCTACCTTACCAATTTCCATAATTTGATGGTGTTAAGAGACCACTTGTGGTTTATACCAGTACTTTTACCATAAAACGTAATTAAAATAATGAATAACACACACACACACACACACACACACACACACACACACACACACACACACACACAGAGACAAGGGAACTGATATCCCTGCTTACAAAATGTTTGCCACCATTTTCAGCTTAAAGCCTTAGTTATTTCTAGCTCCAACCTTAAACCAAAGCACGTCATTTTGATGAAAAAATGGACAGCCGAAGCATCAATCTTTTTGTGGCGTGCATCCTATTCAGATTCAATAGAACTGAGGGCAGACCTATCATATCTCCAGAACAAGACAATTTGGCACTAAGATAATACCAGACCATGTCAATAAATTATTTTCAAAGGGCTAACCCAAGAACAATGGAAGATGAATCACATAACAACCGATTCCCAAAATAAACAATTTTTCTATTTTTAAATGGAAAAAGCAATTAATGCAAGATGCATGACACAACACTCTACCATTTACTAATTCTTATTATATTGATTTTACCATTTAAAAATTTCTCAGCCAAATTTAACAGCAGATTTCTATTCCTTTTCTGTCCAAATGATTAAGAAACAAATTTATTTCAACGCATCCCTTCACAACTTACATAAAGCAAATACCAAAATTAAAGCTATCCTGATAATTGAGAAGTAAAAGAACATTCACAAATTGAGAAAAATAGCATAAAATTTGTCACTCCTAAGCCAAGATTTCTACAAGGACACAATCAAAGGAAAGAAAGAAAGAAAGATAGAATGAATGAATTAATAAAAGAGAAAGATGAATTAATAATGCAATTACCGGGTCAATTTCAACTAATTCACGAGGTGCAATGTTGATGATATTGAGGATCTCAGCTTTTGCAAGTTTGTATGTCTTACACTTCTTCATAAATTCATAGATTTGCTCTCTCGTTTGCCTGGAAGCAGGAGTCTCCACCAAATAATCATAAACCTACAACAAAAACAACAAATGCAATTAACACCCATTAGAGTTTTAGACTTCTTTTATCCATTCAAATCTTATATACTCAATTTTTTCACTAAAAAATGTAAACACCTTATATTCTGATGATGCTACGGGAGCAATAACCCTTGAGGAATCCTTTGAAGCACCTCTTGCCTTCAGGAAGTCGAGAACTTCAAAATTGGTAAGTGCACCAGTATTGGGTGTTTTTCTGCATTATTACCTGAAAATTGTAATTCACTCATCCAAGAAAGAATGGAGAGAAAAAAAGAAAATGAATAATAAAAAAAAAAGCCAATAATGTAGTAAGGAAAGCACTTACATCTTCATTGGACTATGATTCTTCAATTTCCTTCAAAATGAGACCAACAAGAAAAACCAGCAGATATTGTAGCCGAATCTTAGGGTTAGATACACCCAAGTACACTTGGATTTGAATTTGTATTTGGACTTGAGATCAGAGCAACAGAACGAGAAAGAGAGGAGAAGTAGTGCACTAGCTGTGCAATCGGGGTAGTTCTCAGTATAAAAATTGACAAGAAACCAATCTTAAGTGAATTTTATCACTAATTCCATTAACCCACAAAGGATTCATTTGAGTAAGCGAATTAATTTGAACAAATCAAGTGCTTAAATTAAAAAGAAAATTGAGAAATTTCTGCTTCAGAATAAGAAGCTAAAAACCCCACTGTAATAAAACTGAAGTTGCTTCTCGAATTAGTCACATAAAACTGTAGGAACTTCACGATATTTCTAGCTCCAAAAATTCTATCAGCTTAACATAAGAGGCAATGGCGGCGAAGCACACCAACACAAGCAGCCGTTTTGGGAGCTATAAAAGCTGAAAAATAAAAAGAAATTTAATACGCTCAGGTAGGAGAGCTGGAGAAGACGATTCAGACGAGAATGAAGAGGCAAGATTTAAAAATCTACAATGAGGGGGAAAAAAGCCATAGCCTCACCTTGAATCGACAAGAAGAAGAGGAGAGCAGGAAACAACGTCTGTCGGACACAATAAAGGAGGCGCAGGCAAGACCAGTCGGCGTCGGCGTCTAGAGTACGAGCTAGATGGTCGGATGGGTGAGAGTGAGATTCGGTATCGGGCATGAGGCGCTGGACGGATGAGAAAGATGAGAAGAAAACATAGAGCAGATGCAGAACCTTTCTTCAAATGTGAGCTGGGCTTCGGCAGGCAGACTGGGCTTTGTGGAGGAATGAAGACAAGGGTATATAAGTAATTACATAAATAGATTAATTAATTTAAAGATACCTATATTATCCGGAAAGCATATCAATTCACTGTTTCCCAATTCTTACTTTCTCCCGTCATGATCGCCAATACTTCAACAGGAGGCTTCAAAAACATTATCTCCCTTCTTTCTTTGCATACAGGTTTGATTCTTAACTGCACACAAGCTACGATCTCCAAGGAATCAGCCGCGATGATGCTCAAATCCATTTTATTTATTTGTCCTTGGTGGATTTTTAGGGTTTTCTTTTTAGATTTCTTTTTATTTTCAATTCCCTTTACTGGAGGACCGACGATTGGAAATCCAGATTCTCGCTTATATCTAGTTATGGTTTTGTTCTTTGAAGCGGCAACTGATGGTTTTTCATATAATGGAATCGAATAAAAAAAATATGCTTTCTCTGGCTCCCGTTAGGGTTTAAGTATTCATCGTTTACGTGGTGTCAGAGGAAACAGATTGGGCAGAGAATATGGATATTGATTGATATATCAGTTGTATGGTATCGTCTGTTCATCCTACTATTGTGTTTTGTCTTTCTAGCATGAATGCGAAGATTGCGACCATTCATTCACGACTTGGAAGAGAACCTGCGCGCAACAATGCTATTGGTCGTTACTGGATGATGGGAAAGTGTAATAGAAACCCTGTAGTTTCATGCACAGAGAATCGCCACCTCCTAATTTTTACCGAAGAACATCCGAGCAACGCAAAACTGCTCTAGCTACGGCCTCAAAAATTCATTGGCATTGAGTGATGGATCTGAAGTTAAAAGTGTTCAGAATAGCGCCAATCATTTTATTAAGGATACACCTAGGAAACGCCCCAATCCTAGGAATTCTTTGGCTTCAAACAGTAGAGGTGGTGGTTCTGAATATAAATGCACTCGTGAGAGTAGGACTGTGCAGAATTCGGTTCAAATTAAAAAATCAAATTGAATTGAGTCAATTCGGTTTAATCAATTCAGTTTTAAAATTTAATCGATTCGGTTCTGTTTTACATTATAAAAATTTCGATTATTTCGGTTCTGTTCGGTTCTGAAGAGAAAAAAATCGATTAAATCAAACTGAATTGAATAATAATTTATATAGTCAAATCAAACTAAATCGAATCAAATTGATTTTTGAATTAATTTATTTTTATGAAAAATTTATGAATTATATTTAATTTTATATATATTAATTGTTTAATTTCATTGATTAATGGTTATTAGGTTCAAATCAAAGTTAAAATTATACTAAATAACTTAAAAATCAAGTCTAAATTAAAAAATAATGAAAAATCAAACTGATCTGTTTAAACCGAACCGAACCGAAATAGAGCGGTTCGATTCGATTTTTTATCTATTTCGGTTCGGTTCGATTTCTAAAATTTACGATTCGATTTTTATAATTTAATTCGGTTCGGTTCGGTTTGAACCGAATGCTCACTCCTACGTGAGAGCTCCAGTTCTAGCACTGAGGCAATGAATATAGAGTTGATAAAACCATCCTCTAATTCATCAGTTATTGTTGTTGAAGGCAATGCTTCTGAAGATAAAATTGTTGAGAGCTCGAAAAAGGCATGCGAGAACTGGATGTCAGCAAATGTGTTAAAGGAGATGGGTGCCAGTTCTTGCATTCATGGTTTTATGGGGATTGGTTTTCGACATTGACAAAGCTGGAGGGACACAGATAGGTGATCATTTTGTTGAATTTTTCTTTGACTTTCCAGTAATTCATTCATGTTTTATACAATCTGTGTTTTCTTTAATATAATTATTATCATGTTTTATAAGTTAATGTGTGAACTTATGAATAATTGTTTGAATTTCATTGTTGATTTTTTGTATGCTAGGCTGTCTCTGGGATTGCACTTCCTTCAAGATGGGACAAGCTTTTCTCGGGTAGCAATGATCGAACAGTGCATGTTTGGGATTGCGATACTGGTCAATCAATAATAGTGATAAATCTTGTTGACAAAATTTGGGCTTTAATCAGTGAAGGACCCTAGATATTTGTAAGTTTGCCAAATAGCGTTAAGGTTAGATTTCATCTGACTTGCAATGCTTCATCTAGCTTGGTTAGTTTCTGCTTATGAGCTTAGGGCCATTTTGTACGTGATTTTGCAGGCATGAAACATTGAGACAGCTGCTGAAGTTAATCTTGATGGGCCAGTTGGGCAAGTTTATGCTATGGCTATAGCTTATGTTGTTGATATGCTTTTTGTAGGGGCACAGGTAATTCCATCTATAATTTTTTTAAGTTGTTAACATGTTTGCTAGTAGATACAATAAACTTCTAATTATTGATGTGTGATTTTGTGTAAATTTTGGAGCTGATGCATTAGGTTTTTGCCACATTATTATTATTTATTGTTCTTAAATTTAAGGGTGAGGCACTAATGTAGCGCAAGTTTTAAGTGTGCCCATACCTATGGTTTTTGGAAGCTACTCTCCCATTGATGGCGATGTATTCAATTGTTATGCGGTGAATCTTTCTTCTGCATGATTTTCTTTATCATCACCATGAATATGATTTGAAAAAAAGAAGAATTCAAATCCTTTTTCTTTTTCGTGTTTGCAGGATGGTGCCATTTTGGCTTGGAAAGAGAGTACTGAGAACCCAAAGCCTTTTGAACTGGTCTCATCTTTGAAGGGTCACACCACTGCTGTTATATGCTTAACTATTGAAAAAAATAGGCTATGCTCTGGTTCTATGGACAATACTATAAGGGTAATGCTTGTAACCTTACTATTTTATTCTTTGTGTTGTGATTTTGCATAGAAGATAGCTCTGATACTGCCCTACACTTTGCTAAACATGTGACGCAACACTCTTAATCAATCGGATTAGTGCAATACATTGTAATACTTTTGAAGCCCACATGCATATCATTTGTATTATTTCTGAAGAGTATATTTTTATATCAATAGTGCATTTGAGTTATATGTGGAAGAAATTTTATTTCTTGTAAGATTAATTCTTCATGTTTTCTTCTATATTTGACTTCTAAATTTTATTTTTACATCAATAGTGCATCCGAGTTGAATTTTTCTTTTTTCTTTTTTTCATCATTTTTCCTTGCATCACTTCATGTGCATGAGAAGGATATATTTGTTTATTTGATTCCACTCTCACTGTTCAAATTTTGATTTTGTTATTTTTCTTTCAGGTGTGGCACTTAAACACTTTACAGTTTATTCATACACTGAGTGGTCATAACGATGCTGTGACATCTCTTATTTGCTGGGATCAGCCTCTACTAACTTGTTCATTACAAGACAATAAAAGCGTGAGCAGCTGCTGAAGTGGGCAACTTGGAGGTGATCTATACACATAATGAGGAACATACAAGTTATTTATCTCCAACCTCCAAGTGTACATTCTTGAGCATTTTTAAGTAGACTTTTTTTTTTTCCCTTAGATCTCAGGATTGGATTTTTTTGAACATTAGTTGTTGTGGCATGATTGATCAATTTTATTTGATACCTTATGGATGGTCCTATGGAATGTAGTCCCAAATTTTTATTTCTGCTCTCTTGATGGATGTAATTTTTGTGTTCTATTCTTTATTTTTTTTTAAATTGTACTAGTTTTAAATATTTGAGTCAAATCAATCTTCATCTCTAAGCTAAAAAGATTTTGTTTGTTAATTGGTTTGGCTCTAATATATGAAGTGGAAGCATTTATTAAAATGCAGTTGTCATTTGTTTATGGATCTTTGTTATTTGATTTCTCACACCCCATTTCATTGTTATTTTATTTATTATTTAATTAAAATTGTCAAAATAATGGTGGAATGAAATAATTTTCATTATAAAATTAATGTTTCTTTGTAATAGGGTGTTATTGCTCTTTGTGAGATGCATAATGCAAAAACAAATCCAATTTTGTTTTGCTCTTGCAATGACAATACTATTTACATGTACAACCTATCATTGTAAGTGCATACTAAATGACTTACAACAATCAACTTGCGGTGAACTTATCTTTTCAATTTTGGCACTGCCTTACAAAAATAATCTTTTTTTCATTGTTTAGATTTAAAAAGAGGGGCAGGATTTTTTCAAAAAGCAAAGTGAGAACAATTCAAACGGGTCTTGGAGGTCTTTTTCTCACAGGTGATGCAATAGGAATGTTAGCTGTTTTGAAGTTGGCAGAATCACGCGGAAGACTTATGGAAGTAGCATAATATGCCTGTATATTGTGACACCCCTTACCCGTCTACAGTGTAGCCGAGCAAGATATGCCACACAGTGTGCCAAAGCACCAATTCACATTTTCATTACAATTTACCCTTTTTAATTCACTTATTCACAATTTTTTATTAATCTAAATTTCTCGCAAATTTTATAGAAAATCCGGCAGAGAGCCGGCTGTAAATTAGAAAAACAGTTCTTCTGAAACTGTTAAAAACACTTCCAATATAATCATAGTTTCAATCTCAGTCAACCACCAACATATTTTCAACAATTTCTCAAATCACTTCAGTATCTCAAAATTCAATTCATTTTATATCACACTCAATTCAATGAGAAATACTCACATTTATTACTGAACATAGTTCATAGATAATTACATCAAAAACATAATTACATGAGTTTATAATATACATTATAAATGTTTACAAAATATAAAATACCAAAATACCAAAATTCCAAAAGTGGCCTAATGTCCTACCAAATGCACTGCAAACGTGAGGTGACTCTGAACTCTGTGTGTAGATCTGAAAGCTCACCCAGTATGAGGTCTACTGGACTCCCTAGCTATGTCTCCAGTACCTATGCGTGGCAAAAGCGACGCGCTAAGCAATTCTGCTTAGTGGTGACAATATAAAATAAAATAATTAAAATAACATAAATATGTAGAATGTATGTTTACATTTTAGGTAGACTTAATTTCTGGCATTTATTGCAGTATTATTCGATTAAAATTTTTGTAAGATTCATTATCATTGCCCGAGTAACTCATACTAGTCGACTGGACTGGATAAACTGGTAAACTGGCACTGGGTACTAAGTACCTCGGACCATCACACCATCGGTCACATTGTGTCTCCCGGTGTGCAACAGAACAGCTAATAAACTGTAATAATCATCAAGGATAAAATTCAAGTATAATGACTCAATTAACATAGCCAAAGGCTATGGCACGTGAGGTCATAAAACACAGAATGGCATGAAGCCATATGCAGTACTGCTAACAGAACCCTATTGGCATGCCAACCTATCCAAACCAATCTTGCTAAGTGTACTAGGGCATGTTACACTTTTAAATTGTACAATTCTAGAAATTTAAGTTTAGGTGTTACTATTCATTTCATTAGTCAACTAAAATATTGACTTTTGCATAGGCAATAGGTACATTGGTTCTAATGCTCCCAACATACCACATTTTGCATTCTAAAATTGTTGGTATTGGTTGCTAATACAATTTCTAAGCTTAATGTTAATTGTTCAAAATTTTCAGATTTTAAGCTTTGTGTTTACTGTTCCATTAGTCATTTTTGCAGTGGGAATTTGGCAAAGTGGTCAACATGAAAGTTGTTCCTTATTTTGTCTAGTTACATTTCTTTTTTTAAATCACTTCATTTGGAGTTTTGTGGCTAAAATTATGGCCTAAACACCATAACTGGCCGGATTGCCAACTTCCCAGATTTTCTGGACTGAACAAATCTACAGTGTTTGAGGCAGTGACTGCAGGTCACCTTTTGAACATGTTATGGTCAAAATTTGGGTTAGGTTTCTTCATGAAAGTTGTAGATATATGTCTCATCTATTTGCTGGTAAAATTTCAGGTCAATTGGACCTTTCTACACTGAGTTATGACCAAATGAATAAATATTATTCATTTAGTCATTTTGCCTAGGCAGAATGCAGGTCACCCAGATTAGGGCAAACTTTAGGTTAACTTGGTTTGGTTTTCTAGGCATGGTTTCTTCACCAAAGTTGTGCCATTATGTGTTTAGTTTCATGTCCAATTGGCCTTGCACTAATTGAACCTCTACAACTCTAGTTATTGCTGCCAAACCTACTGGACTCATGCCCAGTCTTGCAGGTCACCAAGGGTAGCCACACTAACCTTAATTCCCACTACACAAACCACTTCATTTCTTGTTTACACATAACCAAATGGTCACTAATTGGCCATTAAAACTTAATTTCACCATTACATGATCAAAGTCTCCATTTCATACCCAAACCCTAACCCTAACATCTCAAATCATGCATTTAACTTGCATTTCACCATTTCACTCAAGAGACTAATGTTAAGGCAGCCATACTCCCATTTCTAGTTCCATGAAATCCTCAAAGCCTTACCACATCCAAGGCTGCCAAAAATGTGAGATGGGCATACACATGTTATTTGTTAAATTTCTTTGTAATTTTGCACTCAATCATACTCCTTCAACATGAATTTAAAAAGAAAAACAAGTTTAAGTCACTAACCTTTAATGGAGCTAATCTCAAACTTGTAAGAACTCTTCTTTAACACTTCTTTTTGCTCCCAAAAGATTCACCAGGATGAAAGAGCAAGCTTTTGTGTTAACACCTAGGGTTTTTGTTGGAAGAAAACTAGAGAAAGCAAGCTTTTGGTGAGCTTGGCTATGGAGGAGTGAGGGAGAGCTTTGGAACATTTTTTGAAGAAGGGAGAGGCTGCTGGTTTGTTCCAGATTTCTGCCTTCTTTTTTCTATTCTTAATGTATTATAATTGTCTTGCTTTAATTTGATTGGCCATAGCATTTTTAATTACCTCATGCTTACATAAGCATGAAGTAATAAATCCCATAATTTTCATTTTCTTTTCTTTCATTGCCTATTCATTTTTAAATAATTTTTCATCAATATTTGTTCATATTTTATGTCATATAATTCACTTACATAAATGGACAAGTTGATCAAAAATCATCTCTGAAGACGAAATGACCAAAATGCCCTACGTTTGGCTTAACGAGCCAAAATTGTGTGTACCGATTGATTAAATTTTCCTTGTGTTTTCTTAACATTTTATTGTCATTGAAACCCCAATAATCCTTCGCTGAGGTCTCAAAAATTATTTTATGAAGTTTTTCCCGGGTCTCAGGTTGCTAACGGCCTTCACCGTCACTTCCCTTTCGAGTTACTCATCCCTAGGGTTTCGGCTCGTTTAACCTTAGTGTATTTCTTTCTTATAAATTTTTCCTTGATTTTTATGAGCATTATTTGGTTTCTTTATAACTCCCCACTTTAGTCTAATTATAATTTCAAATATTCTAGCTGCCCAGACCGACATTGGTCGCCAGAACAGTATACTATATGGACTAGCTAAAGTGAGGATGTTACAACTCTTCCCCTCTAATAAAAATTTCATCTTCGAAATTTACCTAATGCAAACAGTTGAGGGAACTGTTGCCTCATCGTCTCTTCACTTTCCCAAGTTGCCTCCTCGGTATTATGGTGCCTCCAGAGTACCTTCACCAGTGGAATTTGTTTATTTCTCAGTTCCTTCACTTTCCGAGCCAAGATCCGTATATGTTCTTCTGCATATGTCAAGTCCGGTTGGATTTCAATCTCTTCCATGGAGATGACATGTGAAGGGTTTGAGCGATATCTTCTTAGCATAGAAACATGGAATACATTATGGATCTTATCCAGTTCTGGTGGTAAAGCTAGCCGATAGGCTACTAGTCCCACACGTTCAATGACTTCATATGGGCCAATGAACCTAGGGTTTAACTTACCCTTTCTTCCAAATCGCAGTACCTTTTTCCACGGTGAGACTTTGAGAAACACTTTTGTCGCCAACTGCATACTCTATCTCTTTTCTCTTCAAGTCGGCATAAGATTTCTGTCTATCTGAGGCAACCTTCAAATTAGCTTTGATTATTTTTACTTTCTCCTCAGTCTGTTTCACCAGGTCTGGTCCTACCAACTTATCTTCGCCCAATTCAGTCCAATATATGGGGGTTCTACACTTCCTCCCATATAGTGCTTCATACGGGGCCATTTGAATACTAGCTTGGTAGCTATTATTATATGCAAATTCTGCCAGTGGGAGATATCTATCCCAACTCCCCTCAAACTCAATGACACAACTCCTCAGCATATTCTCCAGGATCTATCACATAATTCACATTGTTATTATCATTTCATCAATTTGTAAACTGTGAAAATTCAATTAGGTTCTAGGTTTACCTGGATTACTCGTTCTGACTGTCCATCCGTCTGAGGATGAAAAGCCGTGCTAAAATGGAGATGTGTGCCTAAGGCTTCTTGCAACTTTTTCCAAAATCTCGATGTAAACCTGGGGTCTTGGTCAGATATGATGGAAAGTGAGATTTCATACAGTCTAACTATCTCACTGATATACAATTCTGCTAGCTTCTCCAGTGAGTAGTCAATCCTAACTGGCAGAAAATGTGCTGACTTCATTAATTTATCCACTATCACCCATACTACATCATGCTTCTTCTGGGTGAGAGGTAAACCACTAACAAAATCCATAGTGATCCGGTCCCATTTCCATTCAGGTTTGCTTATAGGCTATAGCAATCCTAATGGAACTTGATGTTCTGCTTTAACTTGCTAACATGTCAAACACTTGTCACATAGTCAGCTATATCCCTCTTCATACCAGGCCACCAATAATGAGGCTTCAAATCATTATACATTTTTGTCCTTCCCGGGTGCATAACATAAACACTAGTGTGTGCTTCTTTTAGAACACTAGTCTTCAGTTCCCCATCATCTGATACACACACTCTTCCTCTATAGTACAGACACCAATCTGCTTTCACCTCATAATCAGTTTCTTTTCCCTCTGGAATTTTACCCACAATGGCCATTAATTTTTCATCTGCCTTCTGCCCATCTTGTATCTGCTGTAGCAGGTTTAGCGTCACTTGTAACTCAGCCAAAATAACTCCATCTTGAGCTAAGGACAGATGAGCATTTAGTGATCTTAAAGCTGTGATGGACTTCCTACTTAAAGCATCAGCAACTACATTTGCCTTCCCAGGATTATAATCTATCACATAATCATAGTCCTTTAGGAACTCAATCCATTGCCTCTGTCTAAGATTGAGCTCCTTCTCGGTTGGCAAATATTTTAGAATTTTGTGGTCTGTATATATGTAGCATTTTTCACCATATAAATAATGCCTCCATATCTTCAGTGCGAAGATAATTGCTGCTAACTCCAGGTCATGAGTAGGGTAGTTCTGTTCACGTGGCCTTAACTGTCTGGAAGCATAGGTGACCACTTTTCCCTCTTGCATCAATACACATCCTAACCCATTATGCGAGGCATCACTATAGACTACAAAGTCTTTTCCCGACACTGGCTGTGTTAACACTGGTGCTTCTGTCAACATAGCCTTTAGCCTCTCAAAACTGGCTTGGCAATTGTCGTTCCAGCCAAATTTCACATTCTTGTGCAACAACTTGGTCATTGGAGCAGCTATAAGAGAAAACCCCTTCACAAATCTTCTGTAATACCCAGCTAGCCCCAAGAAACTTCTGACCTCAGTTGTATTTCTGGGAGGCTTCCATTCCATCACTGCTTCTATCTTTTGGGATCCACTCTAATCCTCACCGATACTATGTGTCCAAGGAAAGAGATTTCACTCATCCAGAAGTCACACTTGGACAACTTAGCATACAACTTCTTTTCTCGCAGGGTTTGCAGAACAATCCTCAAATGTTCATCATGTTCTTCCCTGGTCTTGGAATACACTAGAATATCATCAATAAAGACTACTACAAACTGATCTAAATATGGATAAAAGATACGATTCATAAGGTCCATAAATGCTGCTGGTGCATTTGTTAACCCAAACGGCATCACCAGAAATTCATAATGCCCATACCGGGTTCTGAATGCAGTTTTTGACACATCTGCATCCTTTACCCTTAACTGATGATCAATTTTTGAAAATACACCGGCTCCCTTTAACTGATCAAACAGATCGTCAATTCTGGGCAATGGATATTTATTCTTCACAGTTACCTTGTTCAACTGTCGGTAATCAATACATAATCTCAAGGTTCCATCCTTCTTCTTCACAAATAGCACCGGAGCTCCCCATGGTGACACACTGGGGCGTATGAACCCCTTATCGAGTAACTCCTGCAACTGAATTTTCAACTCCCTCAATTCAGTGGGTGCCATCCTATAAGAGGCAATAGAAATTGGTGCTGTACCCGGTATTACTTCAATAGCAAATTCGACTTCTCTTTCTGGTGGTAAACCAAGCAATTCTTCAGGAAATACATCTGGGAAGTCTCTTACTGTGGGTATATCACACAGGTTTGGCTTAGCCTGCCTAGTATCAACCACGTGTGCTAGGTAAGCTTCACAGCCTTTTCTCATCAATCTTCTTGCAACTGTGGCTGAGATAACATTGACAGAAATCATCCTTTCACCCACAATAGTAATCTCATTACCCTCAGAAGTTTTCAGAGAAATCCTCTTCAATTTGCAATCAACTATTGCCTGATGACGTGACAACCAGTCCATTCCCAAAATCACGTCAAACTCATGAAAGGGTAATTCTATTAGGTCTGCCGAGAATTCATACCCTTGAATCCTCAACGGGCAACCTTTATACACCTTATTCACTACCACACTATGGCCTAGTGGATTTGTGATCAGAATGTCTTGATCACTCTCCTTTACTGGAACTCCCCTCTCTACGGGTAGTTTGATGCAGATGTATGAATGAGTGGATCCTGGATCCACCAATTCATGCACAGAAGTGTTGTAGAGAGAAAATGTAACCCTGATGACGTCCGGGCCATCTTGCTCCTGAGCTCTAATGGCGTAGGCTCTGGCAGATACTCTGGCCTCTCAGCTGACTCAGATGTAGGCCTCAGTGATGGACCAGCTGCCTCAGATTTATCGGGCTTTCTACCCCTTTGTGGTGCAGGAGCAGGTCTATCTGCTTGTGTTGGAGCAGCTGTAGTAGTCCTCTTCGGACAATTTTTGATCTGATGTTCTGTAGATTCACACCGTAAGCATGCACCAGTCACTCGCCAACAGTCCCCCTTGTGCCACTTCTGGCAGTATGGATAGGCAGAAGATGCTGGGGCTGGTCCCCTAAACACCGTCCCTGGAGAGCTGCCCATTGATGGTGAGGACTGGCCTCTCCTAGGTGTGAACTGTGGTCTGGGCCCCTTGGGACTGACCCTAACCTTGTGGTTGTCCTGAACTCTGAGCAAGAGGACCTTTACTCTTCTTACTAGGAGCAGAAAATGAACTGGACTGACTTGGACCCCTCTTCTGCTGTCTTTCCCTTCTAGTTTGCTCATTTATTCGGACTCTTTCTACTTTCGATGCAGCATCTACTAATTTGACAAAATCTGTAATCTCCAATGCTGTTATCATGACTTTGATATTGTCATTGAGCCCTTCTTCGAACCTTCTACACCTCTCTGCCTCTGTAGGGACTATCTCCCTCCCATACCGGCTCAGTCTGACGAATTCTCGCTCACACTCTACCACTGATAGTTGCCTCTGTCTCAGACTGATAAACTCTCTTCTTCTCTCTTCTAAATACACCTTATTGATATACTTCTTCCTGAACTCTGTTAGGAAGTAATCCCAAGTGATTTGAGTCGGTTGCACCTCACTGGTTATTGTGTCCCACCACTGGTATGCATCATCCTGAAATAGGGACACAGCACCCTCCAGGTTCTGCTTGGGGGTGCAATGAAGCTGTTTCAGCACTCTAATTGTTCTATCCAACCAGCTTTCCACTGTCATGGGATCATCCTCCTTCTTTCCGAAGAAATCCACAGCCCCATATTTTCGCAGTTTCTCCAAATGGGACTTCTGTGGTGCTGGTGGAGGTTGTGGTTGTGGTGGTGGTATTGCCCCCATCATTTGCCGGTAGAATTCGGTCATTTGCTGGAATAGTGCAAACTGAGGTTGGGCAGGTGCCTCAGCTACTGGTGGAGCAGATTCTCCTCTGTCTCCAGATTCAGCCCTTGGTGGAGCACGACTCTCCACCTCTTCATCAACTGCTCTTTGAGAAGCAGGATCCATATCCTAATCAAAATAAGAAAACAAACAGATCTGCATCAGTGTCACCTCAACACTTACAAATGTAATGCAATGGTATGCACTCTATCTAGGCCCAGAAACGCCTAAACCGATGCTCTGATACTACTAAATGTGACACCCCTTACCCGTCTACAATGTAGCCGAGCAAGATATGCCACACAGTTTGCCGGAGCACCAATTCACATTTTCATTACAATTTACCCTTTTTAATTCATTTATTCATAATTTTTTATTAATCTGAATTTTTTGCAAATTTTATAGAAAATCCGGCAGAGTGTCGGCTGTAAATTGAAAAAACAGTTCTTCTGAATATGTTAAAAATACTTCCAATATAATCATAGTTTCAATCGCAGTCAACCACTAACATATTTTCAACAATTTCTTAAATCACTTCAGTATCTCAAAATTCAATTCATTTCATATCACACTCAATTCAATGAGAAATACTCACATTTATTACTGAACATAGTTCATAGATAATTACATCAAAAACATAATTATATGAGTTTATAATATACATTACAAATGTTTACAAAATATAAAATTCCAAAAGTGGCCTAATGTCCTACCAAATGCACTGCAAATGTGAGGTGACTCTGAACTCTGTGTGCAGATCTGAAAGCTCACCCAGTATGAGGTCTGCTGGACTCCCCAGCTATGTCTCCAGTACCTTCGCGTGGCAAAAGCGACGCGCTAAGCAATTCTGCTTAGTGGTGACAATATAAAATAAAATAATTAAAATAACATAAATATGTAGAATGTATGTTTACATTTTAGATAGACTTAATTTCTGGCATTTATTGCAGTATTATTCGATTAAAATTTTTGTAAGATTCATTATCATTGCCCGAGTAACCCATACTAGTCGACTGGACTGGATAAACGGGTAAACTGGCACTGGGTATTAAGTACCTCGGACCATCATACCATCAGTCACATTGTGTCTCCCGGTGTGCAACAGAACAGCTAATAAGTTGTAATAATCATCATGGATAAAATTCAAGTATAATGACTCAATTAACATAGCCAAAGGCTATTTTATCACAGAATGGCACGTGAGGTCATAAAACACAGAATGGCATGAAGCCATATGCAGTACTGCTAACAGAACTCTATTGGCATGTCAACCTATCCAAACCAATCTTGCTAGGTGTACTAGGGCATGTTACACTTTTAAATTGTACAATTCTAGAAATTTAAGTTTAGGTGTTATTATTCATTTCATTAGTAAACTAAAATGTTGACTTTTGAATAGGCAATAGGTATATTGGTTCTAATACTCCCAACATACCACATTTTGCATTCTAAAATTATTGGTATTGGTTGCTAATACCATTTCTAAGCTTAATGTTAATTGTTCAAAATTTTCAGATTTCAAGCTTTGTGTTTACTGTTCCATTAGTCATTTTTGCAGTGGGAATTTGGCAAAGTGGTCAACATGAAAGTTGTTCCTTATTTTGTCTAGTTACATTTCTTTTTTTGAATCACTCCATTTGGAGTTTTGTGGCTCAAATTATGGCCTAAACACCATAACTGGCCGGATTGCCAACTTCCCAGATTTTCTGGACTGACCAAATCTATAGTGTTTGAGGCAGTGATTGCAGGTCACCTTTTGAACATGTTATGGTCAAATTTTGGGTTAGGTTTCTTCATGAAAGTTGTAGATATATGTCTCATCTATTTTCTGGTAAAATTTCAGGTCAATTGGACCTTTCTACACTGAGTTATGACTAAATGAATAAATATTATTCATTTAGTCATTTTGCCTAGGCAGAATGCAGGTCACCCGGATTAGGGCAATCTTTAGGTTAACTTAGTTTGGTTTTCTGGGCATGGTTTCTTCACCAAAGTTATGCCATTATGTGTCTAGTTTCATGTCCAATTGGCCTTGCACCAATTGAACCTCTACAACTCCAGTTATTGCTACTCAAACCTACTGGACTCATGCCCAGTCCTGCAGGTCACCAAGGGCAGCCACACTAACCTCAATTCCCACTACACAAACCACTTCATTTCTTGTTTACACATAACCAAATGGTCACTAATTGGCCATTAAAACTTAATTTCACCATTAAATTATTAAAGTCTCCATTTCATATCCAAACCCTAACCCTAACATCTCAAATCATGCATTTAACTTGCATTTCACCATTTCACTCAAGAGACTAATGTTAAGGCAACCATACTCCCATTTCTAGTTCCATGAAATCCTCAAAGCCTTACCACATCCAAGGCTGCCAAAAATGTGGGATGGTCATACACATGTTATTTGTTAAATTTCTTTGTAATTTTGCACTAAATCATACTCCTTCAACATGAATTTAAAGAGAAAAACAAGTTTAAGTTACTAACCTTTAATGGAGCTAATCTCAAACTTGTAAGAACTCTTCTTTAACACTTCTTTTTGCTCCCAAAAGATTCACTAAGATGAAAGAGCAAGCTTTTGTGTTAACACCTAGGGTTTTTGTTGGAAGAAAACTAGAGAAAGCAAGCTTTTGGTGAGCTTGGCTATGGAGGAGTGAGGGAGAGCTTTGGGACGTTTTTTGAAGAAGGGAGAGGCTGCTGGTTTGTTCCAGATTTCTGCCCTCTTTTTTCTATTCTTAATGCATTATAATTGTCTTGCTTTAATTTGATTGGCCATAGCATTTTTAATTACCTCATGCTTACATAAGCATGAAGTAATAAATCCCATAATTTTCATTTTCTTTTCTTTCATTGCCTATTCATTTTTAAATAATTTTTCATCAATATTTGTTCATATTTTATGTCATATAATTCACTTACATAAATGGACAAGTTGATCAAAAATCATCTCTGAAGACGAAATGACCAAAATACCCTCCGTTTGGCTTAACGAGCCAAAATTGTGTGTACCGATTGATTAAATTTTCCTTGTGTTTTCTTAACATTTTATTGTCATTGAAACCCCAATAATCCTTCCCTGAGGTCTCAAAAATTATTTCATGAAGTTTTCCCCGGGTCTCGGATTGCTAACGGCCTTCATCGTCACTTCACTTTCGGGTTACTCATCCCTGGGGTTTTGACTCGTTTAACCTTAATGTATTTCTTTCCTATAAAATTTTTCTTGATTTTTATGAGCATTATTTGGTTTCTTTATAACTCCCCACTTTAGTCTAATTATAATTTGAAACATTCTAGCTGCCCGGACTGACATTGGTCGTCGAAACAGTAGACTACATGACTAGCTAAAGTGAGGATGTTACCTATATCTTGCAAAATTTCGTCATCCTATTATAGTTCTGTTGATTTTTTTTTTTTTTAGAAATTGTAGAACTATGTGAACCTGATCCTCTATTTTATATTGGAGATATATAAACAGCTTTCGAGTGTAGTCCAAATTATAAATAAATCTATTTTATTTGTTTTAAATGTTTTTGGTTTCTCTTTCAATTCACATTTGCATTTCATTTGGCTTTTGGATTTTTGTCTTTTGAGTGATGTTGTGCACTAATGAATTGATTTTATCATATGTAAGAAATTATCTTAAGATCCCATATTCTTAATTGTTATCATAAGTAAGAATTCATCTCAGAACCCCATATTCTTAATTCTATTATTTATCCTTTCTTTTTTAATGAAGCCGATTTTGTTTTCATTTTTTTCTTGTTGTATATTCCCAATATCTTTTTTTCATTATGATTGAAAAGGATCTTACATTTTCAATACAGGATTATTTTGTATGTTAAATTGTGCAGTATATCCTTAGTTACATTCAGATGTATGGCTTTTTATTGTTTGGTAATTAGATTGATTCTATTAAATCAAAATATTATCACAGTACTCCTTTTTGTTATTGCTCTTTTCTTATACAGAAATATCATTTTACTCTTCTCAATTTATTTGGGAAAACGACACTTAAAATATCATTGCAACAGAGAAATTGATCTCAAAAAGTCGAATTTGATATATTTTTTTTTTGGTTAATAGCATTAATTTTTTTTTTTTGAATTAACTTGATTGATCTAATCTTTAAAGATATCCGATAATAGTTATTAATTAAAATTTATGGCAAAATTATGACTATAAGATTTTTGGGGTCGTAAGTTTTATTTTCACTAATATTAAATTTGTTACATTATTTTTTCTAATAAATTTGCATTATTTATTCATTAGGAATGATTTGGTGTATGAAAAAAATTAAAATAAAAAAATAAAATTAAAACAAACATATAATAGAAACAAAATAATACTAATAAAAATTAGTATTGTAAAAAGTCAATAATAGTATTGGGCTTTGAGACAGAAAAATAGTGTGGTACTGTTATTGGAACAATGGCTCTTTTGGTTTTAATGTTATAGTATAAATTAAAAAAAAATTATTTAAAAATATTTTAATAAAAATAATAACAATTAGTATAAATTTAATAAAAAATTAAAAATGAAAATTAAAAGAAAGAAAAAAATTAAGAAAAAAAGCAAAAAAGCTAGGCTTACTATTTAATAATAATAATAATTAGCATAAATATAATAATTAAATAGTTAAATAAGTTAAACAAAATATTAAATTAGTATAAAAAATAAGAAAAGAATAATTTAAATGGTTATATAAATTATAGTTGAGTGATTGAAGATTTAAAATAAATTGAAATTAAAAATATTTTAAAAAATAAAAAAGCAATTGATTTTTTGTAATAAAAGAATAAATGATTTTTTAAAAAAAAATTATAAAAAACTAAAGAAAAACTTGCAAGAAAAAAATAAGAAGAAGTCAGAAAAAATGTCAAGGTATCTATTATTGAAAAAATAAGCCTAAGTATGTTTGTAGAGAAAATATAATAATAAAAGAAAGAAGTAAAGAAATAAAAAAGAAAAAAAAAAGCAAGGAAGGAAAAGGGCAAAAACAGAAACCAAATACTAAGCCCAAATAGCCAATGAACTCTGAAGTAAATAAGCAGAAAGAGTAAAAGTGACATTTCATTATTCTTAAGAAGAGTAAAAAGTTGTCATCTTTTAGTATATAGTAGTAATTTGGTAGTTATGACCTTGCTTTCACAATCTCAATTTCAATAGATTTGAAGGCTCTCCATATTTAGTATCTTGGCCTTCATTTACCTAAGCGTTCTTTGCAATTTGAGTTTAGGAAAGGATCCAAAGGCTCTCAATGCAAGTGATTAATTAGTTAACCTCAAAAATCACCTTTTAGTTATTGAACTTGACATTGTTCAATATTTCGGATTCAAAGACATCAATAACAACCATGTTGGAATTGACCGCAATAGCTTGAAGTCTAATGCGTACGCTCCGATGTAAGAGTGACTTGGTTTGGTTCGAAACTAGAATCGAATTGGAATTAGATTGGTCAAACCGGACTGAAAGCGGTCAAAATCACCTTTTAGCTGTTGAATTCGACATTTTTCAAGATTTCGAGTTCAAAGACATCAACGACAACCATGTTGTTTTTGACCGCAATAGCTTGACGTCTAATGCATATACTCCTCTGTAAGAGTGGCTCAGTTCAGAACTAGAACCGAACTAGAGTCAGAACTAGACTGATCAAATCTAGACCGAAAGTGGTAAATTCAAAAACATCATTAAATCGAATCGAAATCGTGCCCCATGGTTTGATTCAAGTTCAAGAAATTATGGAATCGTGAATTGTCATTCTGAACTAAATCGAATTTGCAATTCAATTTGAAGAAACCAGGCTTGCCAATAGCCAGGCCTAATGTCCAACCAAGAAGCTAGGCACAAGGCCTAACATGCTAAGCAAGCCCTAGCTCTCTTGCAACAAATGACATTCGTTGGGTCATTTAAAGTTTTTTAAAAAAGAAATTATTGTCATTTTCTTACCGTTACTATAATACATTTTAAAAAAATTGTAGTAAAATTACTTTTTGTCCCTAATAACGGCCAAAAAAACAACTTTTAGGCATAATTTTGGACTTAAAAAATTTACAATAACTCTATAATACCTCGATCCATCCTTATTTCATTCATACAAATATCAAATTCTCTAAAATTCTCTACATAGTTATTCTCAAAATTCTCTTTAATTCCTCGTTAAATTACTATAACTTTATAAAATACTCCAACCCACCACTTTTTTTAACTAAAATTAATTTTATTTTTTTTCATTTATATGACTTTTTCTTTAATTAAGTCTTACACATTTCTTATTAATTTTTTTTCAAAACACAAATAATTTTATTTTCTTCTTTTCTTATTTTATTTTATTTGAAAGATTTTTTTTTATATTAATTTTTCCTTTTTTTTTTTTATTCAAACCCCTCCAAAGTGTCCTAAATTGCCCTCTAAATCACCCCAAAATATCAAACCATTTTAATCTAGACTTAAAGCGAAACCGACAGTTCTCGAACCATCTCCCAATAATTTCTTTGAACTTGAATCGACGGTTCTTGAGCTATAGTTATCCTATTCCTACATCTAACTCCCATTAGTCATATAATCATAAATGACAAGAAAAACATATCTTCGCCGACACAAACCAGCAATTGAACCAGATTTTCAGTGACGAAAGTTTTCCAATACTTATGATTTCTAATACGTGTTCGCGCAGACCTTGTTTAGATTCATTTGAAATTTGCTTGACTAATGAAACCATTGGTTGCTGCTTGAGTTCTTGATAACAGTATCGATAAGGACCAGTATCCAACTCCCAATCTTCTATTGTATCAATGTTCTTAATTTTTCTAATCACATGGAAGATAGCAAAGGATATTGTGATAATTGCAAGAAAATTTGATGAAATTGCGAACCTCATTGTTAACTCATATGCCTCCTTTTTTGATCATCCAGAAGCGAAGGCAGAGAAGAAAGATTCAAAGCTCGAGCTTGCCCATTCATCTTAAAGCTCCAGTCCAATATATCAGTGAGATAAGAAATGACATGATTGGCAATTTGGGTTTCTTGAAAGTGGGCAAAATAGTCATATTGAGAAGATTTTATGCAGAACCATAATCAGTCCAAACCCAGATTGCATATTTACTCTTGAGATTTTAGATCTTGTCTTGAACAATCGTCTATTTAACATAGCAAAATTTAGATGTTACTTTCTAATTTGTTTTTAACAAAATTTTGATTCATAAATTCAAAATTTATTTAATAAATTGATTTTTTTTTTATTAAAATTAGACTAAGTTTGTTAATTAATGTAAAATAATAATAATAATGTCTCCCTGATGATATATATATTAATTTGTTTTTCCTTCCATTTTTATTCCTCTGCATAAGATAGAAATCCATCTGGTGGAGACTCCATTGCTGAGATTTTGAGGTCTGTTCAAACCCATTTCAATCTAACAAGATTCAGCTTTCAGGACGCTCCCTCCTCTCTTAAAGTTATGTGGCTACGTGGCCGTATAGAGCAACACATTCATAGAGTGGAGCTTCTCTGCTTCTGAGGCTAATAAAATCCCTTGAATCACAGAGCCCAGCAGTGGAACCAACACAAACCGGTCCTCTGGATAAATATGCTGCAATGGCACTATTCCAAGAGACTTTATTGCCACAAAGAAGCTTCTGCCACCGTCACACTGTAAGTTAGCACCTTTCTGCTCTTCTCAATTTTAGTTTTGGAAGTGTTATTGTTATTTATTTATTTATTTATTTTGGGTTTAATGTCATACAATTGGTATGCCATTCTAGAAGTTTGATTCCAAAATCCAAATTTTCTATCCATAGACCACCCATTTTTTTTTTTTGGAGTTAATTCCAAACTCCACAGACAAATTATTTTCTTTGAAATAAACGGAGCCTTAATTGTAATTTATTCTATATTTAAATTAAATCATTCTATATGTTATTTATTTCAATTTGCAAGTATGGACAAAGACCCTGCATTGAAATGAACGATCTTTTTGACACATCTCTTAGGTATTGTCTATTTGTCTGTCTTTAATTCTTGCCTTTTTGTGTATGGTTGATTTTTCTGCACTCAATGATCCTCTCATTGTGCTAATCAAGCAGACACACGCTTGTTTGATAAATCCATTATAAGTTTTGATTTTCTTGCTTTGATTAAACCCTTTCCAATCCTTCTCTCCTAGCCTTGATAAAACAGAGTTTGTTTTCAACTTGCCAAAAAACGCAAAATCAGTGAAGAGAAGGGGACATACTATTGTCTCTTGCCTATTTCTTATGGTAATAAAAGCTCTTGATGCAAAATTTTGGTTGCCTCTCTTCTGATTCAGACCCAAAGAAGACAATTTTGGAGGTTGCAAAGCCTAATTTCGTTCTTCAAAGCTCCATTGACGTGCCTTCTAAACTCAATCAGTAAAAGTTTGTAACCCATTTATCTTGTTTAAGCTTATTTGATCTCCCTCTATTAGATATATTTATTTATTTTGGAGAAAGGAGATCACATTTCTTAAAAATCGTATACTGTATTATCTGTTGCTCAAATGTCCTCTTCCTTCGCACCTTTTTGGTCAATTTCATATATTAGTTCCTTTTGATTTTCTTAATTTTGGTTGTTCTACAAATCGTAGTTTGCAGTGTTATTGATTTTCCATGTGTATGCAAAATTTCCCTCCCTTTAATACCGTTGACCTAGTTGCGATAAAACCAGAGAATTCTAATCTGTGAATTTTGCAATCAGTTTTCTATCATCTTGAAATTCTTTCTCTGCTACCGTGATTGGAGTCATTGATGGAGGTGAAAGGTTGAGACATCACTCTGGTTGCCATGACTATGCTAGTGAATTTCATGTTTGTTTTTAAAATTCTTCATTTCTTCTTGTATGAAAATGTGAAAATATATGTACATTACATGAACATATGTGGTTTAACTTCCATTTTACAACCATTGAAATGACCTGTTAAATAGATTTTTATTGATTGTACCAATTTCGAAAATCGCATAGTGTTTGTGAAATATAGCAGCTTAATCACCATCATACCTTTGTTTGTGTGGGTAGCCTACCAGATTTTTGTTCATGATCTATTAGGATTGAAAACTTATATAGTTTGGGTCTGTCTTTATCTCTCTTTCACTGACATCACTAATACACACATTATAATGATGGTTATACTTAAAGATGATAATATTTTTTCTATTATGGTAATGCAGCATAATTTTTCTTTAATAAAGTGTTGGAAATTTAAATTTACAGCATTTTGCAATTTTTCATGTAATATTGGTTTGGATTGATGGACTTTTCTACATTATTTTATGACCGGCAGGATCTTTCATGAAGAAGAGGATTGGTGTATTAGGTTATGGCTGCTTAGTAATTATGGTTATCACCTTGCGTTTTTTTAAACTGATTGTTTTAGTTTGAGAGGGAGTCCTTGTTAAAGCATCTTCAGGCTAGATTTGGCTCTTTGAAGCCCTTTTTTTATCCTTTCATTCTTGTCATCAATAATCTAGGTATTAGGCAGTCAGAGACCTTATCAAGGGGCCAGTCACATTTGTGTTTTGGACTTATTTATTAGTGCATGAATAATGTGGCTCTTTTGTGAAATTGCAGTGCATGTATGATTATAGAGTTAATGGTAGATTCAAGTCAATGAAAGGAGTTTTTTTTACTTTATTTTTTAAAATCAGTTCTTTGCGCTTATATATTAATTTGAGGGACTTGAAACATTTGTTAAATTTCTCTTTTTTAATTTTGTTTTTCTTAATTTTTGTCTTTTTGTATTTAACTTTCTGCAATAGAATTTAGTTATCCTTTTTGCTATATAAATGTTTGTTTCATTCATGATTAATTTATGTGTGGATAGTAAATAACTCAAATGAGGATCATTTTGGGTTTTTCCCATGGGTCAAGTTTAAAGTTATGAATACCCTAACTTGGACCCAAACTGGACTTGGAGAATTATCCATCCTTGGGAGCTGTGGACTTATGTACTGTGGACTTGTAATTTGTTGATGAAGGATGTAGACTTTAACTTGTAGGCTTAGATGATCATTTTTAAAATTTGTTGTTGCATGTTGAGATTGAGTTCCTTTTTGTTAAGGAATTGTAATATATATCGTTGTTCTTGTTTTTAACAGGGGAACAGTCCTGTTTTAGGGTAGGTGTTGCCAAAATTTTGACAGAATTTTAAAGGCTTCTAGATAACATGTTAAGAGCTACAAGAGCCTAATCCTCCATTTTGAAATGGAGGTATGCAGACAGCCTTTGGGTGTAGTCCAAATTAGGAAAATTTTATTTTCATTGTTTTCAATTTTTTTTTTCTGCTTCTCTAAATGTTTGGATTTGAAATAAGATTTGTGAATTTAGCATATTCTCTCTCTCTCTCTCTCTCTCTCTCTCTCTCTCTCTCTTTTTATATACGTATTTAAAATAGAGGTAAGGTATTGCAATATAAATTTAATAGTTTTTCTGTGTTAGTTATGTAACTTAGCAGAGGAAGATCAAGTGTGACATTCAATGTCTTATTTTTATCCCTTGGTTTACTGTTCTCACTGCACTTGTTTGATAAAGCCATTTTCTGTTATATTTGCAAGTTTGATTTACTCGCTTTTCTGCAGATGCTAATTATGTTTTTCTCTTGTTTTACTGTTCTCGATGTGCATAAATGTTTCAGATCAAGGTGTATTCTAGATATAGAGAAAGGGTGACAGAATGGAGTATGTTATTACAATTGGTGAAATTGCAAAAACCTTGTTGTCTTCTACTGCTCGACTGATTGGCCACCTAATTTCCTATAATACAAACATAAAAAATCTGGAAAAGGAGCTTCAGAAACTGGTTGATAAGAAGGCAACTGAGGTGGATCCACGTGTGGATGAGGCCGAAAGGAACTTGGAAATTATTGCTGAGTCTGTAATTCGGTGGCAAAAGGAGGTGGATGACATCAATCAAAAGGGCAAAGAATTTCTTGAAAATGATATCGAAGTGATCAACAAGTGTTTGAATGGGCTGTGTCCAGATCCAAAGTCGCTTTATTCCTTGAGTAGGAAAGCTAAGGAGATGACAAAAAAGGTTCTTGGTCTGCTCCAAGAAGCTGCAAAATTCGATGAAATAACCCATCCTGGTCCTCCACCAAAGATAGGATCAACCTTCATAACTGAAGGTATTAGGGATTTTGAATCAAGGGAATCAATAAAGAATGAAGTCTGGGAGGCCTTGAAGGATGACAAGCTTAGCATGATCAGTATATGTGGAATTGGTGGTGTGGGTAAAACCACAATGGTAAAACAGCTTGTGCAAGAAGTTGAAAGACAGAAATTGTTTGATGAGGTTGCGATGGCAGTAGTGTCCCAAACTCCTAATATCAAAAAGATACAAGGTGACATTGCATCTTGCCTGAGTTTGAAATTGGATGATGAGAGTGAGTTAACAAGAGCAGGCAAGCTTTGTCAGAGGCTTATAAACTGTGGTAAGAGGATCCTCTTAATATTGGATGATGTTTGGAGCGAGTTGGATTTTGAAAAAATAGGACTTCCTTCAAGGGGAGAGAGGAAGGGACACACAATTATGTTGACTTCACGTAACAAAGATGTATGTAATAAAATGGGAAGTGAAAAGAATTTCCCTGTGGATGTTTTAACAAATGAAGAAGCTTGGGATCTTTTTGGAGAGATGGCAGGCATTTCCATTGACCATCATTTGCATCATACAGCAACTGAGATTGCAAATGAATGTGGAGGCTTACCTATTGCCATTGTAAATGTGCAAAGGCATTAAAAAACAAAAGGAGAAACATTTGGGATGATGTGCTTGGACAGCTAAAGAATTCTAACCTGCAAGACATATCAGGAGATGTGTTTTCCAAAATTGAATTAAGTTACAAGTTCTTGGAACATGAAGAGGCCAAGTTGTGTTTTTTGCTTTGTAGCCTGTTCCCTAAAGATTTCAATATTCGGGTTGAAGATTTGGTTAGATATGGAATGGGCCTGCAGTTGTTTAAGAATGTTGATAATGTGCATCAAGCAAGAGATAGGGTCTATGCGCTTATTGACATACTTAAAGGATCATTTTTATTGCTTGAAGGTGATAACAAATGGTATGACTCTGTCAAAATGCATGATCTTGTCCGTGATGTAGCCATATCAATTGGCTATAGTGATAAGCACTGGTACATGATACAAAGTGATGCTAGAATGAAGGAGTGGCGAGAGAAAGCTGGGTACAAAAATTGCACTGCAATTTCACTTGTGTGTGAAAAAATCAATGGGCACCCTAATGATTTGGAGTGTCCGAAGCTTGAACTCTTACAGCTTTCATATGATTGTCAATCACAAAGCCTTCCAAACAATGTTTTTGAAGGGATGAAAGAACTCAAAGTTCTAGCTTTGGCTTTGGGTATCCCATCATTGCCACAATCACTTGATGTCCTCAAGAATCTTCGAACCTTACGTCTTGCGAAGTTTAAGTCAGGACAGATACATACCATTGGGGCTCTAGTGAAACTAGAAATACTCGAAATTGATACTGGTTATTTATGGGAGTTGCCTGAAGAAATGGGACTACTAAAAAATCTAAGGTTGCTGGACTTGAGGAGGGTCATTAACCTTCGATACATTCCGCCAGGTGTCTTATTAGGGCTGTCCAAACTAGAAGAGTTGTATGTGACAGACAAGTTCATGATGAAGTGGGAATCCAAGGATGGAGACAAAATCAATGCAAGCCTCAGTGAGCTAGAGACTCATCATATAACTGCATTGGAAATTACTGTGCCAAAAGCCTCCATTTTGCCTAAAGATTCAGTCTTTAGAAACTTAATAAGATTTAAAATTTTTATAGGTCACAAGTATGCATATGGATCATTAGTTGACAGAGACTCAGTGAATGTGTTGCATCTTGAAGGAGAAGCTAATGATATTAAAGAAAATGGGATCTTTGCTTTGTTGATGTGGAAAACTGAAGTCTTGAATTTGGTAGAAGTGCAAAATTTGAAGAAAGTTCTCTACGAGCTAGAAGATTATGGTTTTCCAGATTTGAAGAGATCATCAGTTGATGAATGTGTTGAACAAGAATTCTTAGTTGATGCATTAGAGAGGGTTCCACGATCACAAGAAATACGGCTTTCATACTTCAGGAACTTGAGAGAAGTAAAAATTCGTTCATGTGGTAAGTTGAAGTACTTCATTCCACTATCCATGGCTAGAGGATTGAGACAACTTCATAGCATATTTATAGCGGGGTGCGAAGAGATGGAGGGAATTTTCAACAAAAACGAAGTGGATGATGAGATTGAGTTTCCTGAACTTAAGAATTTGAGGCTGGATCACCTTCCAAAATTCCATGGTTTCATCATCAACAAATCATTGACCTGCAAGGTAAGCTTTTATCTTTTCAAAAATCTTGGTTGCAAGAAGCTAGATTAACAAAGTCAATTGATGCAGTATAGAGTTTTATTTAGGAATTTTAATTATTACATAATTAGGAAATCTAAAGATTTTTTATTGTCTAGGAATTTTATTATTATTAGGTCTATTATTTTCTATTTTATCTTGTTTAGTATTCTTAATTAGTTTTTGTTAGGGTTTCTATTCCTAAATTTATTAGGGTTGTAAGCTCTGTAAATAGAGCTCATTTTCTATTATTAAGGAGATTGACTATGATTATTATTGGGATTAATAAAATTATTGAGAGTTTGTTAATAAAATTATTGAGAATTAGTTCTCTTTTCCAAGGATTGGTCCTTGTTTGTTCTTTGTTCTACATCATCAATATTAATTGATCATTAAATTATGCAAAAACATATATTAAATGTATGACTTTCAATAGTGTGCTGAAATTTATTTATACATCTTTAGTTCACTAATTTAATTACCCTCACATTATACGATTAAATAAACAAGTTTACTTTAAATGGGGGTGGGACTAATTAATTTCATGAGAAAGAGATATTTTAATTTAAGGTCATTTTTATTAATATAACTTGTTAAAATTTAAATATGGATTGCAACTATAAAAGGATGGAATGGAAATAGAATCATTCTAAATAGGGTGTGTTAATGAGCTATTATAGCTTTTTTGATTAAGTGAATTAAATTTTTATAAAATCATATCTTGTTTAATTTAAAAGAATTGAATTCTAATATTCCACACATGAGAAGTTGCCAAATAAAATGATGCATGACTAACATCCATTATATGAACAACATATTTTGCTAAACAGGATATGGAACAGCCAAGTGCATCTCAAATGAACAATGGGACAGAAACTGAGCTTCCCCAATATCAAGCAAGGATTGGACTAGTGGAAATGTTTTCTACATTGTTTTCATCACTTTGTCCACGACTGCCAAATTTGCAGGAGCTAAACTTGGATAATTGCAGTTTTCTAAAAGTGGTTTTTCCTCCCGCTGTAGCCCAACAACTGGTGCAACTTAAAAAGCTGATTATCCATGGATGTTCTGAGATGGAATTTATTGTTGCAGAAGAACAAGAAGAAGAAAAAAACAAGAGAATAAGCAAAATAGTGTTTCCTAAACTAATTTTGCTTGATCTTCGGAAGCTACCAAAGCTAGTGGCTGTTTGTCCTGATAGTCATATTTCTTTTGACTGGCTCTCATTAGAACAATTGAATTTACTTAGTTGTCCCGAAATGAAGACACTTTGTGCTGCAATTCCAGGCTCAACATCACTGAATAAAAGTTTTGATCAAATTGACCTTATTGGTGGCAAGAAAATCATGTGTCCAAGAAGCTCAATTACTCAAGGGTTGGTAAGAAGAGGTAGGGAGCGAAAAAATGTCTCCAGCAAAAAGGTATGTGCTTATTTTTAATCTTTGAGGTTTAAAAATTAACACACACACATATATTCTATTTGGAATAATTTTTTATTAATAATTCAATTGTGGATAATAATTTTAAAGTTCCATATGAAATTCTGACACAAAATAACTAATTTTTAATGTTTTAAACTTAGAAATTGCCCCAAACTATCATAATATTTTTAGCTTATGGTCATATCATATATTGCTCATTGACCATTATTTTACATGTATTTTTCACATGATTTTCAGTGATTTTAAATTATAATTTTTTTAAAAGTTCAATTATAAATTATAAAGTCATGTTGAAACACTGAATTTTTCAACTTATATTGTTTTATGAATAAATTTTAAATGATATTTATTGTAAATGCAAAACATACTTAATAAGAAGTTTTTATCCTATATTTTTAATTAAGTGAATTTTATTTTATTAATAATTATCTTTGAATAAGTCTAATGATAAAATGTACAAAATTCCACAAATCAATAAAAGCAAATCAATCCTTAAAAAAAAGGGAACAATTAATATTAATCCTATAGGATTTGGTTTTGTCAAAATCCTCCCTGTAGGAAAAAGAAAATGATAAAGACAAAAATGGAAAAGCAAGCAACTTTCACAGTTTAAAGAACTGTGGAAATGAACAGTAAGCATAAGCTTCAATTTTAATGTTATTGTATAGATGATTTAGAAGCATATACAGAAAAAATTAATTAATATTTAGATGCATATGTGTGTGTGTGTGTGTGCATGATATTTACATTCTATTTGGAATCATTTTATTAGAATTTAAATAAATTTGAGTCGTGAATTCAATTAAAATAATTTTATAATAATTTTTCTGTTTATAATAAATTATAAAGTAGTAAAATCCATTTCAATACCATTGTTTAGAACAATTAAAAATAGTTGAACACATTTATGTTTTTAATTTGTCCTTATTTATGAATTTGTATATCTTGAGTTTAATTTTAATAGCGGTCAACCTTAAAATTTATAAATTTTGTACTAATTTATATCACTTTTAACACAATTTTTATTTCTTTAAAACTAATTTCTTTTTAATTTGAAAATTGAAATAATAACACTACCAGATAAATTATATTTAGATGAATACTCTCATATTTTTCATATACTCTCCAAGCACCTTTTATCAATACTGTAAGTTCTCATTGATTTCTTATTGTTGTATTGAGATTGCTGAATGCTAACCCTTGCATTATTAGTAGCAATTAATGAATTATTCCTCGATGAGTTAGATCCATTATTATTAATAAAGGTGTTTATTGACAGGATATCAAACAGCCGAGTACATTCCAAATGAACAATGGACAATTTCAATCAAGGATTGAACCAGCGGAAATAATTTCCATATTACTTCCATCAAATTGGCTAGTATTACCAAATTTGCAAAACCTTCATTTGGGTGCATGTAATTCGCTAAAAGTGATTTTTCCTCCCTCTGTGGCCCAACAATTGGTGCAGCTTCAATATTTAAATATCCGTGGATGTTCTGGGATGGAATACATTGTTGCAGAAACACAAGAACAAGAAAAAAACAAGGGAACAAACAAAGTAGTGTTTCCTAACCTGTCTTTACTTGAACTTGTTACACTACCAAAACTGGTGGCTTTTTGTCTTGACAGTCATGTTTCTTTTGATTTTCCCCTGTTAAAACGATTGAACTTGTATGGTTGTCCCAATATGAAGACATTTTGTTGTGCAATTTCAAGCTCATGGGCATTTATTAGAAGTGTTGATCATACTAATAATGGATTTGATGGCAAGCATGCACATAACTCAATAGTTCGAGGCAAGCATGCACATAACTCAATAGTTCGAGGTTTGCTAAAAGGAGGAAGAGAGCAAAAATATGTTTCCAGCAAAGAGGTATATATGTGCTTCATTTTTGAATGTCTAATAATGTAGAATTTAGAAATATACATGGGAAAAGTACTTTGTGTTACTATTAGGATCTATTCAAATAAACGAGTATCTGAAGTAAATGGATACTTGAATTTAATATTATTTTTAATTTATTTTATAAATTTTCAGTTACAATATAATTCATATTCATTTTAAATACATACTTATGTAAATGGATTTATCTATTAACATAATATGTTGATTTGGAAGGTCTCACTAGTCAAGAACGAGGAGGATCCATCTGTTAGCCACATTGATGAGAAGACAGAGACATGTTATGCATTTCCATCCAAATTGATTGAAGGGTTTCAAAATTTGGAAAACCTTAAAATGGAGAAATCTGATACATTGGAAGTGATATTTTCATTTGATGGGTTGATTCTTCAGGAGTACCATGCTACTATTGGAATCCTCAATTCTTTAAAGGAGTTGCATTTAAGTAGTTTATCTAAGTTAATGCATATATGGTTCAAGATTCCGCCAGAAATATCAGCTTTCCAAAACCTGCAACTGTTGAGGGTAAATTCTTGTGACAATTTAACGTATCTTTTCTCTCCTCACTCTGCCAAACTTCTAGTAAAGCTCCAACAAATAGAGGTTACTAGTTGCAAGAGGATGATGGAAATTATTGCGAAAGAGGACGAAGAAGAACAAGAAGCAAGCATGAACAAGATCGTGTTCCCTCAGCTAAAATCTCTGATATTTGCGAATTTACCCAACCTCAAGAGTTTTTACAGTGGGACTTATGCTCTTGAATTACCAAAGCTAGAGAAACTAAAAATAAGTGATGAGAACTATCCATTAATGGGATACCTTAATGCAACTGAAAAAGAAGTGGTATGTTTTCTTTTCTAATAACTTTATTCTCCAATTATAATTCTACTCTCACTAAGGTTGTGAACTCTCCTTTTCTTTTTGACTGACTCTTTTCTTAGACTAACACAAATTAGAATTGATTGGTGGAAAATTACTCTGGCTTTAGTTTCCTATATTTAGGATTTTAGAATATGGTTCTAGTAGGTAACATCTTAAGGTAATTGAGTCTCCACAACACTTATCATTAGGCCAAAGACCTCTTCAATAATTAGTAATTTTGCATAATCAAGTTAATTAATACTTAACATTTCGCATTCCCAAATTATAATGGATGTTTGTGTTTAATTGTTTACTTTGTGGTCATGATATTATGAGCATTGCAGATGTTGACAAGATTACTCATCCATTGCAAGAAAATTTTGAGAAGGATAGAGAATGGCCAACAATCAGAAGGCGATTTAAGCAATGTACGTGTTCTGGAAGTTGAAAACTGTGAAAATTTGGTGAATCTCATTCCGTTCAATTTGATAGAGTGCCTTCAAAAGTTGGAAAAGCTTATTGTGCGTAGGTGTGGTTCATTGATGGAGATGTTTGAGAGCCAAGGAACGAATACTGATGTAGGATATTTTGTAACATTCTCTCATCTTGAAGAAGTCCAACTGTCAGATCTACCAAAACTGATGAACATATTCACCAAAATTCCAGAAAATGTCATTGGCTTTCGGAAGCTGAGAAAGCTACAAGTTCATATATGTGCCAGTTTGAGAAACATATTCTCAGTTTTTGTGGCTAAGGGTTTTGTACAACTCCACGAACTAGATATAGAGAGTTGCTATATGTTGGAGGAAATAATAGTTGCAAAAGAGGATGAACAAGAAGAAGAAGAAGCAAGCAAGGAAAAAATTGTGTTCCCTCAATTAAGGTCTTTGCAACTTCGAAGTTTACCCAATCTCAAGTGTTTCTACAGTGGGATTTATGCTCTTGAATTTCCATTATTAGAAAAATTGAATTTTTGTGCTTGTAATGGGATGAAGACTTTCTCTTATGGATCCTTAAGCATGCCAAAGCTAAAGCAACTTAAAATAAATTATGCTTACCATCAATTAATGGGATCTCCAGACCTTAATGCAACAATGAGTCAATTGTTCAGCATGAAGAAAAGAGGTATGATTCTTTTTTGCTAATAGCTTTTATTCTCTTGCCCCACCAAGCTTTCTCCTTTATATGCTAAGTCCTAATTTCTTTTAACTTTATACATGCTGCTTTTGTTGTACATTGTCCTTTAGAAACTTTAATTTATTGTGCAGGAACTTGATGTTACTATGGATGATAGTGAGGATGAACTTGACCTTATTTTCGGAAGTTGGAATTTTAAAAGGTAACATTTAATTTCGTAACATACAAGTGTTTTTATTTTTTCTTTTTCTGTTTTCGAAAAATCTATTAGAGTCATAAACTAAATTACATTAAACTAATAAATGTGGAAATCACCTTATTTCAGTATTGTAAACTTTGAAATATTTTGACAAAATGGATATGTTATTTGAATTTTATATTGTAAGTTATTTATCAAATTAATAAATTAAATAATATTTCATGAATTTAGTGAACCAAACAATAAATCACATTCAAATATGATGATCTATGCTAAAATCAAATCTAAATCTTTATCAAATCCTGACATTCAAATTCAGACGGTAACATATATATGATATTATGGTTGATTACAGGTGATCAACTATATCTTAAGGAGGATGAATCAGATGTTATTGAGAAAGCAGGAGCTGAAGAACTACTTCAAGTCCTTCAGGATTCCCAGCTTCGGGCGGAAGAGAAAAGTGGTTTTTGCATATGTAATGTTGGGTTATCATCTTTAGATATATATTTTAACTAGACACCCTTTCTTTTAGGTAAACTTATTTTAGAGACTAACTTTATCATATTTATATAGATTATTTGCTCAATGATTTAATTTATCTTTCAAATCATATGGATGCTTTCTGCGCTCAAGGCTCTTTTCTTTTCAAAAACCAAAAAAAAAAAAAAAAAAGGAAAATAGGAACATTGATTCTTGATTCTAAATTCTGAGCAATGTATGGACATTTGCTTGTATGAATGCCGAATCTAAAATTGTTTACATTTTTTTTAAAATAATCCGCTTGCCATGATGCTATTCATTACAAATTACTATATGTTTCTCCATTAAACTACTAGCATATAAATAAGTTGAGCTATTCACAAACTATTCAAGGTTTGATTCAATAAAAACTTGGTTCAAGTTCAACTCATTTGTAAATGAGCTGAGTTTAAATTTAATTTTTAGGCACATTTAATAGATAAATTGAACTTGAGCTCACCAATACTCAGCGCCTTAAGATTCGTGAGTATGCTTATTTATAAGCTCATGAGCACACTTGTTAAATAAGCTCGTAAAGTAGCTTAATAAATTGAACCATTTATTAATTAAATATTATATTAAAAATAAATTATTTATTTAATTATTGTATTATTATAAATAAATTAATATTATTTATATTTATTCTATAAAATAATATAGTATTAATTATCATTTAAAATTATGATATAATTAAATATTATAAAATTAGATATTCCCTCAATTAAGGTTTTTGTGACTTTGAAGTGTACCCAATCTGAAGAGTTTCTACAATGGGATTTATACTCTTGAATTTTCAACATTGGAAAAAGTGAATTTTTTAGCAGCCTAATCACATTAAAAAGTTTTTACTTTTTTACGATTTAATTTCATTGTTTAAATTTTTACAAAATACTAAATTTTCAAACATTATAAAAATTTTATTTAATTTTGAAATTGAATTTGGGAGAAGTGTGCTCTTGTTGATGTAGGGATGGTAGCAAGTTAGGTATTTACAAGTACCCGATTTGACTGAATCTTAATAAAAATGGGTTTGCGTAGTATATAAATGGGTTTGGGATAGATTCGGATTTAAAGAATAATACTCATGATGGATTCGGTTTTGCATGCTAGATATCCATTACGGGAATCCGTTTATGTAAATAATTAATTAAATAAAAAATAAATTTTTATAATAATATTTATAAATTTTTATATATTATACTTCACTAAATAGAATGTAAATATTTTATATAATTATCAAAATTTTAAAATATAAATTATTAATATGTAGATTATTAATTAAAATATACAAAATTAAACTGATTTGAGTATTTTTCGGATAATAATAATCAGGTTTGAGATAGGTAAGGCTAGTTGAGGATAAATTTTAACCGTGTTTGAGATGGATTTGAGTAATGGGAATATTAATCGAGTTAAGGTCAGGGTATAGTGATTTTCATAGATACTTTATGTGTTCATTTAATATGCCATGTGACATTTTTTATTACTAAATAGTTGAGTTTATATGTCACATCACTTAAAATTAAAAAAAGGCAAAAGGCGAAAGGCCTATTTAACTATTAAAGTTATGTCATAAGTTTTTAAAGTATTTTGAAATCTAATTAAGCCCTTCAACTTTTAAAAAAGATCATTGGGGATAAATAATCCCTTTAACATTTAAAAATAGATAAAAAAGATTAAATTATAATTTACCTTTAATATAAATGTAGACAAGGCTGTGTACAAAGATCTTTTTAATATAGAGGTCCTCATTAGTAATCCTGCATATTTAATTGCAATATTCCGATGGATATCTATTAAATCTTGGAGCAAATTGATAAATTATTTTTTACCGAATGGTTTAAGAAGCTTATCTATAGAAACTAAAACAAAGATGATGAATCCATATAAAAGCTTATTGAATCATTCGGCAAGAACAACTTATCAATCTACTCTAGGATACAGTAAATACTTAATGGGATGTCCTAAAATTTAATGCCTTGAAAAATTGTAAAATTTAATAATAATTAAAATTGATTATTTTAATGTTATTTTATTTTTTAAACATATTTTATGAAATTATTTTAAAGTTTCAATTTTAACTTAAATGATTAGTTCTAAAATTTAATATTATATAAAGTATTAAAGTATTAGTATTATTAAATGGGATTTTAAATTAGTGTTATTGATTTATTTATGGACAGTTTCAGGGATTTATTTAAATATAACATTTTAAAATCTCAGTTGTGGTTATATTGTTATATTTATTTAGTATTGATTTGTGTTTTTAATTTAAAAGATTAAAACTAATTTGTAATTTAATTTAAGTTTATTCTAATGTGTATTATTATTTTAAGTGTAGTGTTTGCTTAATTAAGTTCAGGTAAAGTTAATTATTATTATTATTATTATTATTAAAATAAATTTGGACCTAATTGAAAGGAGATGATTGGACTTGATTGAAAACTTACAAACATTTGGGGATTAATATGTAACTAAAAGTAAAAAAAAAAAAAAAAAAAAAAATCAAAACCTAGCTATCCCCTAAACGCCCCTGCCCCCAACCTTTTCTTCCTCCCTTCTTTTTCTCTTTCCTTCTTCTTTTCTTCTTCCTCTCCCTTTCCTTCCCACCGACCAACCTCCCCTCGACGTCCTCGATCTCTGACGATTCTTCCCCGCCCGTTTCCAGTTGTCGGTAGCCTCTCTTTTTGCCATCTATCACCCCAAATGCCCAATATAGCCAAATTTGGTTTTCTCATCATTTCTATCTCCTTCGGCCACCATTTTTAGCGAGCTTGGGCTCAAAGCATTCATTTCCTCATGGGCATCTCGTAGATACCAAGCTTGCACGGTATCATTTCTTAGTTTGTGAGAATCAAGCTTCAAAAGTTTTAGTCGATTTTGACTTTCAGATGAAATTTCTCCCAAACTAGAATTCTACTAAAAAAAATTGTATGTACTAGTGCATTGTACACTCCTAGAGTTTTGAAATGATACCAATTCAAGAATTTTTTGATATAAAAAAATTTTTGGGAGCCACAAGCTTCGTAATGAGATTTTAGGTCTTTAGAGCTGTCTTTTTGGTTAAATAAAAAAAAAATATTCTAACTACTTATATCATAGGCTTATCTTCGTTTTGGAGAAATTTCACCGACACCCGAGACTACAATTTTAGTCTGGATGTGTGAGCTCCAGAACTTGCTTTGGAAGGGGGTCAGTATTACAGTTGATTCTACCATTTTTAGTTGCCCCGAACACATTCCAGATGTTAGAATTAGCAAAGGTAAACCCGAGCCCAAGTTGTGCAGTCTTCGCTTAGCTTTAGTCTAGATGATTAATTCATAAATTATTCCTGGCATGTAGAAAATAATTGATATGAATTGTAAGGACTTTAAGATGATGAAAAGAACCCTATGAATATTTCTACAATGTTTGGAGAACTTCTGATAATTATTTGGATTGTACAGGAATTAGTGACCTGAGCTAGATGTTAGAGATCTAGACTTAGATTAGGTTTCTTATAGGCCCCAAATGGATATTATAATTGTTGTTATGGGCCTGAGGCCTTGTGTGTTGCCGTTGTTGCATTTTTTTGTAGGGGGTTAAGTTTAGTTATATAGGAGACTCTACCAAAATTTCAGCAATACCTTAGATTTATTCATGATTCTGTAGTTTAAATTAATCAATAATTTTCGTCAATCAATTAATAGAGGTCAGCGTGTCTGTATAGGTGATCAGAGTCAGCTGTCTTCTTCTTTCAAGCCGAACCAACTATAGTTGGGTTGACTAATTTGTGAGTTAGATATTGTTTATTTTTATAATTTAAATATCATTTATATTTTCTTGGTATATATATATATATATATATATATATATATATATATATATATATATTAGAAGCATCTCCTATTTGTTGCATTATAAATTTTTTGTGTTGTGCTACCTTGGGGATAAATCAGAGCTTATATATATGTATTGTGAATGTGGAAATCCCAGGGTAGGTACAACATGAGAAATTCACTGATTCTTGTGGATATGGATATGGATGGGTAAGGTAGGTACGTGCTTTATATTGTCGCTGACTCTTACCACCTACAGGGTATATATGTGCATTATATTACCATTAACTCCCATACTATGGTATAAGAAAAACTATTAAATTTCAGAGAGTCAAGGTATGGGGCCGGCTCCCAATATGCATTAGGTGTGTATGTGTAGCTCTAATTTATCCTCTCTTATGAGGATTGGATGAATTGTTTGTTTGGTGCATTCTCATTTATAGGATTGCATTAGAAATAGATAGCTATAGAAATTATAACTATAATCAATATCTAAACTCTTTAAGCTAAACACTCATTTTGATTTAATAGTTTTCTCTAGGTTGCAGCAATAACAAATTTTATTTTTAAGTGTAACATGCATTTTTCTCCATAGGTTGTGCTTCTTCTTAGTTTGTAATTTTTTGGTGCTTATTTCTTTCTTTCTTAGAACTCCACTGTGACACTGGTGTATAAATATATTGGTTAATTAATGGTACTAAATGGATTATGGGTGTTGGGTATCAAGTTTGAGCTGGGCTCCTCTAGTTGTGTTTGTATGATGGTTATTAGGCTGAGATGGCCTATATTTATTTATAGTATTTTGTTTTATCTTGTATGGTGGGCTTTGAGATTGGGTTTGGTTGTGGGTTTTTGAATAGTAAGGAATACTATGGGCTTTAGAGGCTTTATGCTAGCCCCAGTCCATAGAGTTAGGTCATGATAAAGTTGGTATCAGAGCTTAGGCTCTAAATTCATGGGAATTTTGTCTTAGGTTTGTCACATGCATATTATAGGTTCCTTATTTGTCTTCTTCTGTAACTTTTTGCTTATAGTTTCAGCATTATTCCTCGGGTAGCATGTTTTGGTGTTTGTCAAATGTCTTAGTTCTTGTGGGATACAAAGTGGTATAAAGTTGAACTTATGGGAGAGCATTCAATCGGTTTAGTTCTGAATTGAACCGATTAAGAAAAATCGAAAAACCAATTGACATTAAAATTCAAATCGAACCAAACCGTGATTCAAGAAATAACTGAATCGAATAAAACCAACAAATATCGATTCAATTTGGTTTAGAATCGAAAAATCGAATGACTTGCAAAATTCTCAAATTCTGAGAAAAAAAATTCTCAAACCAAATTATTTCAAGAAATAAACCATTATGAATCAAAATATACAGAATCGGCACACTACATGTATCAATAAAGAAGAAGAAAACTATAGATTTGCAAGTATTGACAACAAATGCCAACAATAAAAAATCAATCAAAATCCACTCAATAATCAACAATACCAAGCATCACAAACCCAGAAATATATACAGACTAGATTGCAAGTCTCAACAACAAATGTTAACAATAAAAAATCAACCAAAACCCACTCAATAATTAACCAAAACCAAGCATTTGCATACCTAGAAGCCATGAATCACATAAAATAGTAGCCAAATCAATTGAAGCATTCACAACAGGAAAGGGATAATGGCACACAGTGGGAGACAATGCTCATTGATGGGTCTTTAAGTGCGATGCAATAATCCTCTGATATGGGTGAAGAAGAAGAAGAAGAAGTTGAACTAGCAAACATGTTGAGGTTTGCCATAGTGATATGTACCATGTAAGTTAGTCCTCAGTCAGTGAATGCTTTGGGGCATGCCTAATCAATAGCGGCATGGGTTCAGGCAGTTGAGTTGTGGTTATATAGTTGCCTTGTCTGAGGGCGTGTGTAATACTCTCTATTTTTTGATGTCGGAATATCTGTCCTTGATGAAATATTCTGGTAAAATTAGGACTTCACTAACAAGGGAGTGGCGGTAAGATGTGAAAGTATGTTCATGTATGAGTGTTTGAGATGCTCAAAATGTATTTAAGAATGAAAAATGTTTTAAAGGTTTTATTTCCTAAGAGTTTCTAAGTAAGTGTTTCTGGCAAAAGGAGTTTCGACAGCCGAAGTATGGACTTTCAACAGTCGAAGCCCCTTTTCCTATTCAAATACTCTTTTGGACATGATAGACCTTGATAGTCGAAAGTTAGACTTTTGGCAGTCAAAAGTCCCTTGACAAAGAGGGTATTAAAAGAATCCAAAGCATATTTTGCTGCTAAAACACTTGAAGTTTTCTTCTTTCCCCTCTCTCTCTCAACTTTGGGCATGCAAGGAGCTCTTTAAAGAGATTTTCTTGAGTTTTTAAAGATCTGGAGGTGGATTCTTCCATTTAAAAGTGTGGAAGAGTAGATTCAAGCTTTGAGGTTTTGATTCTCTCACCTCCAAGCTCTAAGAAAAGAGGTAACTTTCTTTTTTTCTCGATCTAATAGGTAGATCTAAGAAAGTTGAGGAGGGATTAGGTTTCTCTAATTTCAATTTCATGAAAAGTTATTTTTAAATTGAGTCTTGGGAAGTTTATGTATGCTAGAGTTAGTTGGTTGATAGGCTTTAAGAGGTAAGTAACTCTAATCTTAATAAAATGGAAACTATTTAAAGGTTAATAATAATCATCCTCATACATCACGTCATATTCATTTAGGATGTATGCATCTAGAGCATGAAGATGTTGCATAATTGCATAATTAGTTATTGGTGCATTGATGGATGTTGGATGACCCACTGACTCCCCCCATATTTATGACTATGTTACGTTATGTATGTTATGGATCCATAAGTAAATCCCATGGAGAGATCTTTATGATGCCCTTCAGGGGAGATCTATAAGTTGCCCCATGGTGCATGACATAGGTCATGTTTTAAGTGAAAGTTTGGGGAGTTACTGGTGACAAGTCCATCCTACATGAAATATTTGTGATGTGAAAACCCATGTGAATGATGCATTACATATGTATGAATGAATGATATAATATATATTGGTTAGTTTACTCACTGAGCTTGTGTAAGCTTACCCCATTCCCTTAACCCCCAGATGCAGGGTTATAGGATTAGAAGAGTTCTTTGAAGAGAGAGCATCAGGGGTAGCTTTAGCCTTTCCCTTTATGTATGATGTATAGGTAAGTGGACACGTAAAATGTGAATGGATAGTACTATGCTGGTAATTAAAGGAATTTGAAGTTATGTAGTGTTTTTAAGTATGATGATGTATATGTTACGTTGACCCTTTATGGAAGTATGAATATCGAACCATTATGCTTTAGAGCTTATATATGTTAAGGTTCAAATTCTAAACCACATATATGTTATGAATGTCTAAGTATGTATAAAAAGACTAAAGTGTGATGGTTTAGAGCATGCTTAGATGGTGAGATACAAAAATGTGTGTATGTCTTATAGGTTTTAGGCTTGTTACGAATTTTGACATCCTTAAGCTAATCTGATCCCTGGTGCTGATAATGGCCCCTTGGCTTAGGTTATTACAGTGTGAGTACAACTATGACTATTGTTAGTGGACTACTTGGTCGGGGCAAGTTTATGCTATTAGTAGAGTGTTCTATTAGGACACAGTTTTCCATAGGGGTTATATAAAAAGTGTATGAGGTTAGAGATCATAATCCATTGGAATATACTGCAGTAACCTACCTAATGCTCTCGTTGCTGTAAGCTGTAGATTACAATACTGACATTAGGATTATTGTGTGGAGTTGCGTGCATCCCTTTCTACGATGATGTCTACAGATAGTTTCTGTTTTGGTACAGTTGTACCGTAACAAAGTTCTATTCTTGTAGAGGAGTTTGAAACTCCTAGTTAGGGTTTAAAACCTTTGAGATAGAGTATCAAAGGTTATAGTTAGGCGATAACCGAAGTGAATGACTTAATTATCCTAACTTAGGCATAGAGTTATAGTGTGAGTTGCTGCGAGATTAGAGGTTTTACTATGATTATAGTGTAAGGTTGGGATTTGCTTAGTGGGACCATTTGGTCTCTAGTACAGGGATCTAGGATAGTTTTGGCATTACGGTGGATGCTTTTCCTAGGATTTAATAAAGATAGTACTCCTTGTATGGTAGAGGAATGCAGAGTGCAACTCTGTTCTTTAAGGAGGATAAAAGTTTATGACTAATGTCCATAGCCTATGAAGTGAGGTTTAAGGAAGGTTGCAACATAATAAGAGATTCAAAAAGCTACTACTAGTGTAGTGACCTACAGAATGATGTCCCAGATGGGATTATAGTGTGATAGAGATTTGTTAGCTCAGGTACCTTAAGGAGAGTACAAGTTCCATAGTAGAAATTATAAGTGATCAGATCATGATGGATGTAGAGCCTTTGAATTTAGGGTTAGGGATTAAGTACCTTGTACCCTAATTGCTGACTGATTAAACAAAATGGAAGATGGAAGCCTTGTAGATCCCTTCATCAAGGTAGTTGAGGGTATGGATTCCAAGATAAGGGAAGACAGTGGTGAAAGGTTATGAAAGTAGTAAGCAGCGCAGTTAAGGTTTAGTGATTGGAGAGTGAAATGCTTATGTATTAGTGGAGTACTACTCAAAAGCATTCAGAGAACCAATTCTAAGTAGCATAAAGGTGTACATGACTTAGCAGAGACACTAAAAAGCATGGCTATCTAGTGTAGCTATTAAGTCAAGAAGAAGAATAGAGCTAAGGAATAAAGTAGTCAAAGTTCTATTATGAGTAAGATAAAAGGAGATGGACTAAAAAGCAAGTTGAAGGGCCCATAATAGGAGCAGGTTAAGGAGAACAATGATAAAGGTATAGACCTAAAAGGGCAAGATGCAAAGCATGTTAGATTTGGAGTATTACTAAGGGCTAGAATGTGAAGCTCAAAGATTGCAAGATTAGATCAGACTTTGTCTGTTCCATGTTGCAACACCCTCCCTATAGCAACTCCGTACATTCTACTGTTCCGGTGACCAGTGTCGGTCCGGACAGCTAGAACGTCTGGAAAAATATTTAAACTAAAGTGAGGAACTATAATTAACTAAAATATTAATAAGAAAAATTTAGAAAAAATTTTAGAAATAAAATACAACCAAGTTAAACGAGCCGGTGCCCTAACGATGGGTAACCTAGTGAAAAGTTGCGGTTCTCGCAACTAGGAGCCCTAGACCCAGGGAAAAAATCATAAAATAATTTTTGAGACTCCAGAGAAGGGTCATTGAGGTTCCTATGGCATTAGAATGCCAAGAAAATATTTAGAAAAATTTTTCAATCGGTACAGACAATTTTGACCCGTTAAGCCAAACGGAGGGCATTTTGGTCATTTCGCCTTCAGAGGCGATTTTTGGCCGACTTTTCCAGTTAAGTAAATAATTATTATGATCTAAAATATGAATAAATATTGCTAAAAAATTAAATTAAAAATGAATAGAAAAGAAAGAAAAAGAAAATGACTTAAATCCCTAATTATGACATCACTATGATGTCATTTAAATGCCCTCCACTAATCACCATTCAACAACACAACTAAAATTCTTTGAAAAGGGAAAAATGACAAATTAAGAAACCAATTTCTGGTTTCTTCTTCTTCATCTAGCCGTGACCCTCTCTTCCATCTCCCTCCATAAAAATTTTCTTTCATCACTTCCATTTCCCATGAATTCTCACTACTAAACCCTAGACATCTTTCATTAAAACTTGTCTATACCTCTTGGGAAAGTGTTTGGCAGCCTAGAAAAAGAAAGAAAGTGAAGTTCAAGCTTGGGAAAATTATGCTAAAAAAGGTTAGTGCTTATTTATGCATATATCTCTCTTATTCCATGTTAGGGACTTAAAATGAGTATGAAAGTGTAAATTAAATGAAATAAAACTTATGTGTATGTACACCATGGAATTCGGCAGCCCTAAGGAAGGGATAATATTGATTGTTTTGATGGGCTTAGAGTGGACTAGAGATGATGTTTAAAGTATATATATATATGGATAATGAATTAGTGTGTTTAACTAAGGTATGTTGTGTGAAATTGAAATGGGGAATTAGGGTTTTGGAGAGAAACTTGGACTTTGCTTATGTAATGGTGAATGAACATTCTAATGGTCAATTAGTGACCATTTGAGGTAAGTTGACCATAATTTGGAGTGAATTATAGCATGACAAACTGATTTGGTATGCTGCCTTGTGAGAGCAGCAGGTGTGGGTGTGAGTCCAGCCTGTTTGGACAGCCATAACTTTGGCTGTGTAGGTTCAATTAGTGTTTGGCTAATTGGACATGAAACTAGACACATAATGGCACAACTTTGGTGAAGAAACCATGCCCATAAGACCAAACCAAGTGTACCAAAAACTTGCCCCAATCCGGGTGTCCTGCAACCAGTTTCTGCAGAATGACCAAATGAACAGTGATTGTTCATTTGGCCATAACTCATTGTAGAATGGCCCAATTGACCTGAAATTTTTACAGCGATAAGCTAAGATATAGACCAACAACTTTCATGAAGAAACCTACCCCAAATTATGACCAGAACCTATCCAACAATTGAGTTGCAGGCACTGTTCACTGCACTGTAGATATGGTTAGCCCTGAAAATTTTCAATCCGGCCAATTGTGGTTTTTGGACCATAACTTGGGCTAAAAAACTCCAAATGGAGTGATTCAAAAAAAGAAATTCAACTAGACAAAATAAGGAACAACTTTCATTTTTATCATTTTCCCAAATTCCCACTGCAATAGCAACTAATGGAACAGTAAAGTTTGGGTATGAAAACTGAAAATTCTGCTCTATTAATTTTAAGCATAGGAATGGTATTGTTAACCAATACCAACAAATTTTAAATGCAAAATGTGGTATGTTGGGAGTGTTAAAACCAATGTACCTATTTTCTATGCAAAAGTCAACATTTTTGTTGACTAATGAAGGGAATAGTACCACCAAAACTTGAAATTCAAAGATTGTAAAATTCAAAAGTATCAAATGCCCTAGTATACCTAACAAGATTGGTTTGGATAGTTTGGCATGCCAATAGGGTTCAGTTAGCAGTACTGCACATGGCATTATGCCATTCTGTGATTTCATGGCTTTTTGCCATTCTGACATTGTGTTGATATTTGGCCTTGTGCCTATTGTCATTATAGCTTATTAGCTCGCTGCACACCGGAGATGCATATGTGACCGATGGTGTGACACGAGGTACTAGATACCCGCCGGTTACCCGCTTATACAAATGCCCAAAGATAGGTTACTTGGGCAACCAAAAAGAATGAAAGTGGATAAATTTAACGAAATAATGAATATAACAAGTACAAAACAAGTAAGACATCGATACATTCAATGCATATTTATTTCTGTTATTACCTTTTATTTTATTATTGGCACCACTAAGCATTATTTCTTAGCGCGTTGCTTTTGCCACGCGTAGGTTCTGGAGATACTGACCGAGAGCCCAGTAGACCACAGACTGGGTGAGACCTCCTGCAGCTCTGCATAGTGTCCGTGTCACCTCACCATCTTCAGTGCATTGGTAGGGCACTAGGTTTCATTTTGATATTTTGTAACTAACTTTTATTTTCTCTTGTGTAATTGAGATCTACGTAATGTATTTTGATGTTAACATAAATAGTGAAAATTGTGTTTATGAATGGAAAATTAAGTATTTTTTTATTATTATTGCTTGTATATGAATACTATGAGAAATGAATGTTTGAGTAATGGAAAGGTTGTTGAAAAATAATTGAGACCTTGTTGATGATTATTGGAGTTGAGAGTGATTGGATATGAATATTGGAAGTGTTTTTCACAGGTTCCGAAGAACTGTTTTCTCCATTTTTAGCCGGTACTCTGCCGGATTTTTTATAAAATTTTCAGAACCTCAAATAAATTATAATTTCAATAAATGACTTAAATGAATTATATTTCACAAGTTATATTCAAAACTATGATAAAAATTAATTAAGATAAAATAGAGTGTTCCGGTACATCGTGTGACATAGCTTACTCGGATATACTATAGACGGTTAAGGGGTGTCACACATGTTCCTAAAATGTAGTAGGTAGCAATGAGACAAGATCCGTTACCTGTTGATAGTATAAGGAAAGTTTGGTAAGGAATGCAATCAAAGAAAGCAGTAGCTAGAGGGTGTACTATGGTGTCCTGAATTGTCCTATCAGATTGAGGAGTGAAATTAGTAAGTTGCTTGAAGGTCAACATAATGGTTCAAATACGCATGATGAAAGAGAATTATGATGAATAAGAGTACATAGACTTTAGGTTAGACAATAGAGATTATGAAATGGTAGCCTAGACGGTGTTATAATAAATCAGGCAAATGTCCTTAATGTGACCAATAGGGTCACTAGTGCAAAAGTATCAAGGGCATAATATCAGTAAGGGAAAGAACAAGAAGAGACAAGTATTAATGGTACTTATAAGTCATTAGGAAGTACAAGGATCAGAGTAAAGGTTATAGGTTAGTTCTGGAATAAGCTATTAATGAGAGGTATCTTTCAGAATAAAATAGAGTACAGGGGCACAAGACAAATAAGGATAGGTATGGAATACAAATGGAGTATCAGCAGAGATAGTAAATTATAAGACAATATGTCAGGTAGGACAGTGCTACAACAGAAGGTTGGTATAGCTAATATCCTGTAGAAAGAGCACCATAATTGCAAAGAAATGATGAAATTTAAAGAGGAAGACTAAGTGATTAGAGTAAATTTGAGGCTGAAGTTTGGAAAGTACTGGGAAATAGATATAGCTATATCAAGGAGAATGAACGAATAAAGTATCTTGTCTGGGGGTATGGCAAAGCACACATTTACCACTACCATGTTAGTTCATGTGGAACATATAAGTTTAAGGGCTCCTAACTAACCATAATGAATAATCTCCTAAAAAGGGTGTTAATGTAACACCCACCATTTTTTGATGCCAAAATTTTTGTCGTCGATTGAATATTATGGCAGAATTCAAGGTTCCACAGGTATGGGAATGGTGGTGGAAAGTGTATGTATATGTATAAATAAATGTATGTGTGATGTGTTAAAAAAATATATTTAAGAGTGAAAATGTTTTAATGGTTATGGACTAAAGAAAAACTTTTAAGTGTGTTTTAGGCAGAAGGAACTTTGGCCCGAAGGATGAACTTTTAACTGCCAGAGGATGAACTTTCAGCAGTCGAAGTCCTTTTTATTGTTCAAACGCTCATTTGGATACAAAGGACTATGGCAGCCAAATGGTTGGCTTTCGTAAGCTGAAAGTCCCCTCAACAGTGGGGCGTAAAAGCCCATTTTAGTTCAGTTTCAAAGAAAAGTGATTTTTCTCTCTCTCTCTCTCCCAAACTCTGTGGCATGCAAAAAGGGTTTTCCTTCTTGAAGTTCTTTTAAGTTGTGGTTTTGAGAGCTTGAAGGAGAGTTCAAGATTTTTGAAAGCATTCTCACATCTCTCTTTCTCTCTCAATTTTTTTAGCCCAAGGAAGAAAGGTACTTTTTCTTCTTTTCTTTTATTTTCAATATAAATAAATTTTGGTATGTACACATGGGCAAGAAGTAACAATTTGTTTTGCATGTGAAGTTTGTATGATTTCTAAGTTTTGATTTTAAGAATGAAGGTTGCATGTTGCTTAGAAGGGTGTTTTTATGTTGAGTCTTGCTTTTGGATGCTAAATGAAGGATAGTTCTTAATTTTGTCAAGTCGAAGTATTTTTTTTTTTTTACCATGAATGGCTAGTTGCCTTAGTTGAACTTAAGGATTTCTTTTGTGATAATAGAAGGTTGTTTGAATCTTGAATCCTAGCTTTTAATTGTTGCATGTGAGCTTTGAGAATGGATTCAAGTTGTTTTAGGCCTTAGGAATGTGTTTATATGTTTGAATTGTGTTTTGGAGCCTTGTGGTATGTTTTAGAGGTTTTGGGAGAGAATTTCTATTGGTTTTTGACTTGGAAATTTTGAAAATTCTCAGGTTCAGCTATCGAAAACCATTGTTTCAGCATCCAAAGCATGTAGTTTATCGAGAAAGAATCTGGAGAAATTCCAAGTTCGGTTAGCTGAAGTCTAAGATTTTGGTAGCCGAAATGGCTACTGCCCAAAAGGGTACTTGATGTTCAAAGGTTCTGCAACCCTTAATTCTACTTTAGTTCTAAAGTTCTAAAACATGATTTTATTGTTCCTAAGGGCTTAGAATAAGATGTTTGATATGTGTATAGAGTTTTAGAGCTTTGAATAACTCCTTAGGTTCTGATGTTTATAGCATCAGACTTGAGGGATTTGGAAAGCTAAGGATCTAAGGCTAGCTACTATTCGTGTTAGGTGGTTGATAGACTATAAGAGGTAAGTAACTCTAACCCTAATAAACATAAATTCATTAAATGTAATTCATGATCATTCATATGCATCATTTCATTGTTTACTAGGGTATGTAGCTAGAGCACAAATATGTTGCATTTTTGCATAATTATTGTTGATGCATGATGGAATTTGGATGACCCACTGGTTCCCCCTATGTTATGCATATGTTATGTTTATGATGTGATCATGTATGATTAGTGGTGATAAGACCAGGTGAGGCCTAATATGCTCCTAGCATACTACTTTTAAGCCAAAGTCTTGAGGAGCCTTCGCATTAGCTGAGCATATTAGATATATTAAGCGAAAGTCTTGAGAAGCCTTTATATGAGCCGAGCATATTGGATGTAGAGAATTACTAGTGACAATTCCATCTTATGTGAAATGTTTATGAAGTGAAACTCATTTGGATGATGCATTACATATGTATGAAATGAATGATATAATTAATTGATGTTCATTAGTTTACTCACTGAACTTGTGTGAGCTCAACTCTTTTCCTTAACCCCTGGTGCAGGAGTAGAAGAGTTCCTTGGAGTTTGAGCAGCAAAAGTAGCTGTAGAGTTTTATATGTATGTTAAATGTTTAGTGGACATGCAATATGTAAAGGTATAGTTAATATGCTTGTATTCAAGTTTTTTTTTTTTATAAATGTTTTATCTTAAATATAAGTGATGTAATTACATATGTTTAAAATCTCTGCAAACTCCATATGTGTGTATATATGTATGAACTAATTACGCTTTGGTGATTTTATTCATGTAAAGGTTCAAATTCTGAGCCATTTCTATGTTATCTATGAATGAGAAAACTAAAGTGTAATGGTTTTGAGTATGCTTAGATTGTGAGATATAGGGATATGTTCATGTTTAATAGGTTTTGAGGCTTACTAGGGGTTTTGGCATCCTTAAGCTAACCCGATCCCTAGTGCCATTAACAGGACTCGAGTTAGGTCATTACAAAGTTGGTATTAAAGCTCTAATTTAGATGAGGGGACCTAAATGCTAGTAAAAGGGTAAGATAAGTATGAAAAGGAAGCATGTTGACTAGCACAGTTAGAAAAATACATATCCAGTAGAACTGAGTCCCTATTTATTACAGGACGTACGTTAATTATATGTTATGTTTGATTACATAATATGTTATGTGTTCATGTGACTCCACATAAACTTTATGTATGCTTAACACTTTTTGTTTGCTTTTACAAAATGCTAGGTTCAAGACGATCTGCTAAGTTGATCGGTGCCCCACTCGAGAATGAGGGTATTGGAGCATTACCCGCTAACCTTATTGCTAGGGAGAGAACAAGCACAAGTGGAAGGGAAGAATCTTCAAAAAGCCCTAAAAGGTCTTTGAGGTTAGTAGGGAAACTTATAGTACATCCAGAATGTTGGAAGATGCATGAAGGCGTTTTCATGGCTTTGAGCAACAGCATGAGAACCCTGAGCTTTCAGGCATGGGAAGAGTGGGAGAAGATAATTTTGTTAAGGGAGGAGACAAATCAGAATTTGTGTCCCCACCTCAGTAAGAGTCGGATTATAGGTTTAGATATGGCTATCCATAATAGAAAGTTTTGGAAACCCCGGGTTTATAGGCTACCCCCAGTATCCCTCCTTCAAGCCCTACCCACTTTACTTCTCCCAGTTCCCATGTATCCTCCCTAATAATATCCCCATAGCTCTTCAACTACCATGGGAACATAGAGCCTCATGGAGGGAGTTATAGGAGAGCAAGTACCACTATCACCTCCTACAGTGCCACCAGTTTTGACACAAGAGACTGGGACAAGTGGTAGAGGTAAGGCAAAGATGATGAACTACTTGAAGCTAGATGCAACTAAATACAAGGAAGGAGATGATCCTGTCAAGTATGTGAGAGGGTGGTTAAAATGATTGCAGATGAGTTGGGTGCCAATGATAGTAGGGCCATTCAGATGGCCGACTTTACCTTGAAGTGTAAGAAGGCAAAAGAATGGTACAAGGCTTATGTTGCTATTACTGGAAGGTTCAGTCACATGAACAAGGCTGTTTCTACATCTAGGACTAAGAAGGAAAAAGGAGAGAAGTTTGGCAAAAATCAAAAGAAGAATAAGTTCTAAAATAGAATTAAGTCAAGCCTTGAGATGGGAAGCAGATCTAGTTTGGGTTTGGACAATTTTAGTTATGTTAGATGTGGGAAACGTCATCAAGGACCACACAAGTTTAGAATCATTGAGTGCTATAGATGTGGTCAGGAGGGACACATGTCAAGGGAGTGTCCCAATATGGAAAGTGTAGCTTCTCAACAAGCATGTCAGGTAGTGTGGCCCAACTAGTAGCAAGACAGACTTGTGTGGTCCCTCATTAGGAAGGGGACAGGGTAGAGAATGAGGCTCTTCATCCTTCATAGCAGGTTCACAAGGAAGGGGTTCAACAGCACTAGCTCAAATGTCTACCATGACACAACAGGAAGCAATACCTCCAACATTGTGGTGTGAGGTAATCTTTGTATAGGAAGTTTCAATATGCATCACACTATTTTATTAACCCTGATACAATCCTAAGATTAGGATTGATCGTCTCAAGTTTAGAATATCTGTTGCTTGTTAGTGGACCCAAATGTCCCTTTCGTAACAGGAATGATCTATTACTCTTGTTCAATGATGGTTAAGGACAGGTGTTTTTCAGCAGACCTAGTAGTTTTAGAGCTGATAAATTTTGAAGTCATTCTAGGAATGGATTGGCTCTTAGCCAACTATGCTACCATAGACTATAGAAGCAAGATAGTAGAGTTTAGAGGACAAGATGGATCAGTGGCAGTGTTCTAAAGAGATCAAGTAGCACTTTTAAAGCGTATGATCTCAGCCATGCAAGTTAGAAAGATGCTCTGAAAAGGGTGTAGAGGGTTTGTAGCACATTTTAAAAAAGTTATAGAGAATAGAGGTAGACCGGGATTAGTTCCTGGGGTATAAAAATTTCTAGATGTGTTTTTAAATGAGCTACTTAGGTTGTCACTTGAGAGGGAGATAGATTTTGAAATTGACCTAATGCCTGGCATTAGACCCATACCTATCCCTTCTTACAGGATAGCTCCTACAGAGCTGAAGGAATAAAGGAACAGCTGTAGGATTTAGTAGATAAGGGAATCAACAGACCATGTACCTCTCCTTTGGGTGCTTCTGTGCTATTTGTGAAGAAGAAAGATGGATCCCTAAGGTTGTGCATAAACTATAGATAGTTGAATAAAGTGACCTCAAAGAATAAGTACCTTTGACCCCATATTAATGACTTGTTTGATCAGCTAGCAAGAGCTAGTTGCTTTTCTAAGATAGACTTAAGGTCCAAATATCACCAGTTGAGGATCAAGGAGATAGATATTCCAAAGACTACTTTTTAGACCAAGTACGAGCATTATGAGTTTCTTGTGATGCTGTTCGAGTTAACTAATTCCCCAGCTCCATTTATGATGTCATGAATAGGGTATTTAGACCTTATCTAGATTGCTTTGTGATCATCTTTATTGATGACATATTAGTGTATTCCAGAAGTCCTGAAGAGCATGCACAGAATCAAAGAGTTGTTCTTTAGACGTTGAGGGAGCATCAATTGTATTCAAAGTTTTCTAAGTGTGAGTTCTAGCTAAAGAGCATATCTTTGTTAGGACATGTAGGGTCAGAGAAGGGAATTGAAGTGGATCCCAAGAAGGTTAAAGTAGTGGCAGATTGGACAAGGCCAACTGCAATGACTAAGATCAAGAGTTTTCTAGGTTTGGCAGGCTATTGTAGGAGATTTGTGCCTGATTTCTCCAAGATAGTTGCTACAATGACTAAATTAACTTAGAAGAACAAGAAGTTTGAATGGAGTGATCAGTATGAAGAGAGCTTCCAAAAGCTTAAGGAATGGCTGATCTTGGCACCAATGCTGTCTTTGCCTTTAGGCAATAAGATTTCACTGTTTACTGCGATGCCTTTATAATAGGTTTAGGATGAGTTCTTATATATAATGGCAGAGTAATAGCTTATGCTTTAAGGCAGCTGAAGAAGCATGAAGCGAATTATCTCACTTATGACTTAGAGATGGCGTCTGTAGTCTTTGCCCTAAAGATGTGGAGACACTATCTATATGGGGCTAAATGTGAAATTTTCATAAATCATAAGAGTCTCTAGTGTATTGTCAACTAGAAAGAACGAAATCTCAGACAAAGAAGATGGGTAGAACTCCTCAATGATTATGATTGTACCATTCAGAACCACCTGGGAAAGACAAAAGTTATTGCAGATGCCCTCAGTCAGAAATCATTTGGCAGTTTGGCTCATATATCCGTAGAAAGGTGGCTTATCTCGAAGGAGTTGCACCATGTAATGACCCAAGTTAGGAACCATTACCAGCATTAGGGATCGAGTTAGCTTAAGGCTGCTGGAACCCATAGCAAGCCTAAAACTTATAAACATACCTTTAACACCTGTACTATCAAAACTTAAACATATCACAAGCCATTACACTTTAGTTTTTTCATCCATACGTAAACATCTTTAACATGAAAGTGGTTCATAATTTGAACCTTAACATACATAAAAGTCTAAAGCATAATGGTTCAGTATATATACTCCCAAAAGAGTTAACATAATCATAAACATTATCAATCATACTTAAAATGTTACATAACTCTCATTCTATAATTACCAATACATTACTATCCATTTATATTTTACATGTCTATTTAGCCACACATCATATATAAAGAAGAATGCTAAAGCTACCCTTATTGCTCTCTCTCTCTCTCTCTCTCCAAAGAGCTTTTCTAATCCTGCAAAACTACACCTGGGGGTTAGGGGAAAGGAGTAAGCTTACACAAGCTCACTGAGTAAACTAACCAACATTAATTATATCATTCATTTCATACATATGCAATACATCATCCAAATGAGTTTTCACATCATAAACATTTTACGTAGAATGGACTTGTCACCAGTGACTCTCCAAATTCAATGTGCTTAGCTCATACAGAGGTTCTCAAGACTTTTGCTTAACATATACATCCAATGTGCCTAGCTTATATATAGGCTCCTCTGGACTTTTATTTAAAACATGACCTATGTCATGCACCAGGGTCATTATGAAGATCTCTCCTTGGATTTTATGGATCCATAACATACATAATATAATGTAGTCATAACATGGGGGGAGTCAGTGGTTCATCCATCATCCATCAATGCACCAATAATTATGTAAATATGCAACATATTCGTGTTCTAAATACATATATCCTAAATAATTATGATATGATGTATGAGGATGATCAGAAATTAAATTTAAAAATTTTACATTTATTAAGGTTAGAATTACTCACCTCTTGTAGCCTATCAACCTCCTATCTCGAATGGTAGCTATCCTTAGATCCTTAACCTTCCGAGTCCCTCAAGTTGATCCTCTTTTCTTGGAGCTTGGAAGTGATAAAGCTAAAGGTATAAAGTTTGAATTTGCTCTCCCAAGCTTCCTTATGGAAAAATTGACCTCCAGATCTTGAAAAACCCAAGAAAATCTCTTTAAAGAGCTCTTTGTAGGCTCCAGCAATTAAGAGAGAGGGAAGAAGAGAAAAAACCAAGTGTTTTTGACAAAAAAACAAGCTTTGGTCCCTTTTTATACCCTCACTGTTGAGGGGCTTTTGGCTGCCAAAGTCTTTTCTGCCCAAAACTCACTTAAAACTTTTCTTTGATCAAAACCCTTAAAACATTTTTATTTTTAAATACATTTTGAACACCTCACACACACACACACACACACACACACACACACACACACACACACACACACACACACACACATATATATATATATATATATATATATATATATATGTATGTATGTATGTATACACATACACTTTTACCCCTATTCCCTTATTCGTGAAACCTTTAAATTCCCCCAAATATTTAATCTATAATATAAATTTCGACGTTAGAAAATGGTGAGTGTTACACACCAGTTGATTGGAGAAGGATTGCAGCTGGAGTTATCAGTTAAGGGTACTTGGATAACTTAGATAAAGGTAACACTAGTGCACTTAAGACAAGTAGCTGGGAGGCAACATGAAGACCCTGAGTTGGTAAAGATCGCTAAAGCAGTGTGGGTGTGTGAGAACCCTGAGTTTTGATTTGATGGGAAAGAAGTGTTAAGATATGGCAGTAGGTTGTGTGTCCCAAATGATATCAGACTCAAGGGAGACATTATGAGAGAAGCTCAAAATGATAAGTATAGCATCCATCCTAGAGCCACCAAAATGTATCAAGATCTAAAGAAGGTATATTTGTGGCCTTTCATGAAGAAAGAGATCGCACAGTTTGTGTCTACTTGTGAAGTTGTCAGAGAGTGAAGCTAGAATATCAAAAGTCAGCAGGAATGCTTAACCCACTACCCATTCTAGAATGAAAATGAGAAAATGTGGCAATAGACTTTATTGTGGGGTTGCTAGTAGCCTCCAATAGACGTGACTCAATTTGAGCTATAGTGGACAGGTTAACTAAGAATGCTCACTTCATTTCTATAAGAGCTAACTATTTTATGAATAAGTTAGGTCAAGTGTATGTGACAGAGATAGTAAGGTTGCATAGAGATCTAGTGACAATAATCTCTGATAGAGGACCATGGATCACATTAAGTTTTTGGCATTGTCTTTAGAATGAGTTAGGCACTAGGTTGGATTTCAACACAGCTTTCCATCCTCAAACAGATGGACAGTCAGAAAGGACCATGCAGACTCTGGAGGATATGCTAAGAATGTGTATACTTAACTTTGGAGGATTATGGAAAAAGTACATTCCTCTAGTTGAGTTCACATACAACAATAGCTATCACTTTAACATCGGAATGACATCATATAAAGCTTTGTATTGAAAGAAGTATAGGTCTCCTGTGTATTGGGAAGAAGTAGGTTGAAATCACTAATCAAGTCATGCCCTTAATTAAGGCAAGGTTGAAAATAGCTGCAAGTAGATAAAAGAGATGTGGATATCTCATAAAAGAGATGTGATTTTCCAAGAGGGGGATTTGGTGCTTTCAAAGGTATCTCCAGTGAAAGGTGTCGTCCAGTTTGAGAGGAGAGGCAAACTAGCTCTGAGGTATATTGGACCATATAAAGTGCTGCCAAGGATTGGAAATGTATCTTATAAGCTAGCCTTACCACTCGAAATGGAGAGGATCCATCTAGTGTTTCATGTGTCTTTATTGTGAAGTATGTGGCATATCCGAGCAAGGTTATAACTAAACTTTGCATGGAAATTTTAGAGGATCATTCTTATATTGAACAATCGGTACAGATTGTGGACACATAAATAAGGAAGCTTAAGATCAAGGAGATACTAATGGTCAAAGTCCTATGGAATCGCCATAACATGAAAGAATGCACGTGGGAAACCCGTGACTCCAAGTTATAACAATATCCTCACCTCTTTTAGGTATTTACCTTATGTTTGTCTATGTTATGCTTTAAGTGTTTATGTTGTTATGTGTTTGTTTTAACATTCGAGGATGAATGTTCTTAAGGGTGGAAGAATGTAACACCCACCATTTTCCAATGTCAGAATTTCTATCGTCGATGGAATATTCTGGCAGAATTTAAGATCCCACGGGTAGGGGAAGAATGATGGAAAGTGTATGTATATGTATAAATAAATGTATGTGTGGTGTGCTTAAAATATACATTTAAGAATGAAAATGTTTTAATGGTTTTAAACCAAAGAAAAACTTTTAAGTGTGTTTTGGGCAGAAGGAACTTTGGCAGCTGAATGATGAACTTTCGATAGCCAAAGTCTTTTTTACCATTCTAATGTTCATTTGGATAGAAAGGACTTTGGCAAGCTTTCGAAAGCCAAAAGTCCTCTCAATAATAAGAGTATAAAAGCCCATTTCAGTTTAATTTCAAAGAAAAGTGAATTTTCTTTCTCTCCCAAACTCTATGGCATGCAAAAAAGGTTTTCCTTCTTGAAGTTCTGTTGAGTTGAGGTTTTGAGAGCTTGAAGGCTTGGGTTTGTTGGGAAGCTCAAGGATTTAAAGATTTTTAAAAGCATTCTCACGTCTCTCTTTCTTTCTCAATTTTTTTTAGCCTAAGGAAGAAAGGTACTTTTTCTTCTTTTCTTTTGTTTTCAATATAAATTTTGGTATGTACACATGGGCAAGAAGTAACAATTAGTTTTTCATGTGAAGTTTATATGATTTCTAAGTTTTGATTTTGAGAATGAAGGTTACATGTTGCTTATATGGGCGTTTTTATGTTAAGTCTTGCTTTTGGATGCTAAATAAAGGATAGTTCTTGATTTGGTCAAGTCTAAGTGTTATTTTTTTTTTAACTTTTTTTTTTATTTTACCTTGAATGGTTAGTTACCTTAGTTGAACCTAAGGATTTCTTACTTTGGTTACAATAGAAGTTTGTTTGAATCTTAAATCCTCAATTTTCATTATTGCATGTGAGCTTTGAGTATGGATTCAAGTTGCTTTAGGCCTTAGGAATGTATTTATATGTTTGAATTGTGTTTTGGAGCCTTATGGTATTTTTTGGAGGTTTTGGGAGATAATTTCTACTAGTTGTCGACTTGGAAATTCCAGAAATTTCTAAGTTCGGCTGTCAAAAATCATTGTTTCAGCAGCCAAAGCATGTAGTTTCTTAGCAAAGAATTTATAGAAATTCTAGGTTCGGTGGCCAAAGTCCAATACTTTGGCAGCCACAGTGGCTACTGCTCGAAATGGGCACCTGTTGTTCAAAGGTTCGGTAGCCAAACTTGGTTCTGCTAGCCTTAATTCTCCTTTAGTTCTAAGGTTCCAAAACATTATTTTATGGTTCCTAAGGGCCTAGAATAAGATGTTTGATATGTGTATAGAGTTCTAGAGCTTTGAATAACTCTTTAGGTTCTAATATTTATAAGATCAGACTTGAGGGATTCAGGATGCTAAGGATCCAAGGCTAGCTATCGTTCGTGTTAGGTGGTTGATAGGCTACAAGAGGCGAGTAGCTCTAACCCTAATAAATGTAAATTCATTAAATGTAATTCATGAACATCAACATACATCATTTCATTATTTACTAGGGTGTATGTATCAAGAGCACGAATATGTTATATTTTTTCATAATTGTAGTTGATGCATGATGGAATTTGGATGACCCTTTCGTTCTCCCTATGTTTTGTATATGTTATGTTTATGATATGATCATGCATGATCTGTGGTGATAAGACTAGATGAGGCCTAATAAACCCTTGGCTCATTACTCTTAAGCGAAAGTCCTAAGAAGCCTCTGTATGTGTAACACCCTCACTGTAGCCATTCCGCACATTCTACTATTCCGGTGATCGGTGTTGGTCCGGACAGCTAGAACGTCTGGAAAAATATTTAGACTAGAGTGAGAATCATAAAAAACTCAAATAATAGTAAGAAAAATCTAGAAAAAATTTTAGAAATAAAATACAACTAAGTTAAATGAGCCGGTGCCCTAGCGATGGGTAATCCAGTGGGAAGTTGCGGTTCTCGCAACTAGAAGCCCTAAACCCAGGAGAAAATTCATAAAATAATTTTTGGGACTCCAGAGAAGAGTCATTGAGGTTTCTATGGTATTAGAATGTCAAGAAAATGTTTAGAAAAATTTTTCGATTGGTACAGATGATTTTGGCTCAATAAGCCAAATGGAGGGCATTTTGATCATTTCGTCTTCAGAGATGATTTTTGGCCAACTTGTCCAATTAATTAAATAATTATTATGATCTAAAATGTGAATAAATATTGCTAAAAATTTAATTGAAAATGAGTAGAAAGAAAAAGGAAAGAAAAATAAAAGAAATAGGGAATTATGACATCACATGATGTCATTAAAAGTGCTCCCACCAATCACATTTAAACAAGCCATTACAAAACAATTAAAAATAGATAAATACAATTAGAAATCTGCTCTTTCTTCTTTTTCCCTTCATTTTGCTGAGATTCCACCATTAGAGGTCCCTCCCACCATTTTCCTTCACCCAAAGTTCCATCTACCACTTACTTACTCCATAAAATCCCTTGCCATCTTCACAAAAACTACTCCTTATACCTTGAGTGATTTGAGGCAGCAAAGAAAGAAAGGAAACAAAGAGGATTTGCAAGTGTAAGAAAACTTTCCAACAAAGGTTAGTGTCTAAACTTTTGCCATTTTTGATTAAATTCATGTTTAATGGCATGAAGTAAGTAGGAAATGTAAGAAAACAAGATAAAAATGTGTGTGTGTGCACTCTAAAAATTTTGGCAGCTAGGGTTGGTTAGGGTTTGGTAATTTTGCTTGATAGCAAAATGATTATGAGCAGTCTTTGGTAGTGGATGAGTGATTGAACATAGTTAAGTAAGTGAAATACAAGAATTGTGCATGTATGAACATGAAAAATTGGACACTTGAACAACTTTAGGGTTTGCTCATGCAATAGTATGTTAACCTTGTAATGATCAATTAGTGACCATTTGAATGTGTGTGAAAAGGAATTGAAGTGAGTAAGGAGGTTGGAGTTGAAATTAGGTGTGCTGCCCTTGGTGGCCTGCAGGACTGGGTTTGAGTCCAGTAGGTTTGGGCAGCTATAAATGGAGTTGTAGAGGTTCAATTGGTGTAAGGCCAATTGAACATGAAACTAGACATATAATGGCACAACTTTGGTAAAGAAACCCTGCCCAGAAAACCAAACTAAGGTGACCTAAAAATTGCCCTAATCCGAGTGACTTGCATTCTACTTGGGCAAAATGACCAAATAAACAGTATTTATTCATTTGGTCATAACTCAGTGTAGAAAGGTCCAATTGACCTGAAATTTTACCAACAGAGAGCTGAGACATAAACCTACAACTTTTATGAAGAAATCAAACCTAAATTTTGATAATAACATGTTCAAAAACTGACCTGCAGTCAGTGCACAAAACCTGCAGAATTGGTTCTGCCCAAAAAAGTCTAGAAAATTACAATCCTGCCAGTTATGGTGTTTAGGCCATAACTTGGGCTACAAAACTCCAAATGGAGTGATTTAAAAAAAGAAATGCAACTAGACACAATAAGGAACAACTTTCATGAAGATAACTTTGCCAAATTCCTACTACAAATGACCAATAGAACAGTAAATATAATGTTTGAAATCTAAAAACTTTGAATAACTAACACCAAGCTTAGAAATGGTATTAGCAACCAATACCAACAATTTTAGAATGCAAAATGTGGTATGTTGGGAGTATTAGAACCAATGTACCTATTGTCTATGCAAAAGTCAACATTTTAGTTGACTAATGAAATGAATAGTAATACCTAAACTTAAATTTCAAGAATTGAAAAATTTAAAAGTGTAACATACCCTAGTACACCTAGCAAGATTGGTTTGGATAGGTTGGCATGCCAATAGGGTTCAATTAGCAGTACTGCACATGGCATTATGCCATTCTGTGATTTCATGGCTTTTGGCCATTCTGAAATTGTGATGATACTTGGCTTTGTGCCTAATATTTATTACAGCTCATTAGCTATTCTGTAGCACACCGGGAGATACATATGTGATCGATGGTGTAACGGCCCAAGGTACTTGATACCCAGTGCCAGTTTAGCTGTTTATCCAGTCCAGTCATCTAGTATAGGTTACTTGGGCAACCAAAAATGAAAGTAGATAAATTTAATGAAATAATAAACATAACAAGTACAAAATCAATAAGACTACAAATAATTATCGAAAAAAATTATCTGCATAAGACATCAATACATTCACTATATATTTATTTTATGTTATTTCTTTTTATTCTATTATTGGCACCACTAAGCATTATTACTTAGCGCGTTGCTTTTTGCTACGCGTAGGTTTTGAAGAGACCGATAGAGAGCCCAGTAGACTACAGACTGGATGAGACCATCTGTAGCTCTGCATAGTGTCCATGTCACCTCACTGTCTTCAGTGCATTGGTAGGACACTAAGTTTCATTTTGGTATATTGTAATTAACTTTTATTTTCTCATGTATAAATTGAAACTCATGTAATATATTTTAGTATTAATGCAAATATTTGTAATTTGTGTTTATAAATGAAAATTTAGTATTTATTGATGATTTGAACATGATTATCATGTGAAATGAATGAATGTCAAATAGAAGAAGTTGTGATAAATGATTGAGAATATTGAGATTATGTTGATACAAATGGAGTTTGAGAATGATTGAAAATGTATTGGAAGTGTTTTTCATAGGTTCCGAAGAACTGTTTTATCCATTTGTAGTCGGTACTCTGCTGGATTTTCTATAAAATTTTTGGAATCTAAAATAAATTTATAATTTCAATAAATGACTTAAATGAGTTAAATTTCACAAATTGCACTTCATATCCATGAAGAAATAAATTAAGGAAGGATAAAAATGATTGGGATAAAATATGGTGTTCCGGTACACTGTGTGGCATGTCTTGCTCGGCTACACTGTATACGAGTAAGGGGTGTCACGTTTAGTGGTATCAGAGCTCAAAAAGTAATGATATATAAAATGGGGGAACTAATCACTAGAGATGCCTTTTGGTGGAATAGCCTGGAGAGTTAGAAGAACTCCAGGGTTAAGCGTGCTCGCTTGAGAGAAATCCTAAGATGGGTGACCTTCTAGGAAGTTCTCCATTCCACCTATGGGACAAAACCGTGAGGCTTATGGCCAAAGTGGACAATTCCTCTAGTGGTTGGAGCCCGACCGTTACAGTATGAGCTGGGCATATTGGACCTAGGGAATCACAGGTGAGAATTCCATCTTATGTGGAATGTTTATGATGTGAAAATTCATTTGGATAATGCATCACATATATATGAAATGAATGATATAACTAATTAATGTTGGTTAGTTTACTCATGAGCTTGCGTGATCTCACCCCTTTCCTTTAACTCCAGGTGCAGGAGTGCAAGAGTATAAGAGTTTCTTAGAGTTTGAGCAGTAGGAGTAGCTGTAAAGTTTTTATATGTATGTTGAATGTTTAGTGGACATGTAATATGTAGAGGAATAGTTACTATACTGGCATTCAAGTTTTTGATAAATGTTTTATCTTAAGCATAAGTGATGTAATTATGTATATTTGAAATATAAGCAAACTCCTCATGTGAATATGTATGTATGAGCTAATTACACTTTAGTGATTTTATGTATATAAAGGTTCAAATTCTGAGCCATTTCTACGTTATCTATGAATGAGAAAACTAAAGTTTAATGGTATGGAATATGCTTGGATTGTAAGATATAAGGATATGTTCATATTTAACAGGTTTTTAGGTTTGCTACGGGTTTCGGCAGCCTTAAGCTAACCCGATCTCTAGCGTCGGTAATGACCCCAGGGTTGGGTCATTATAGTTAGGGAATGATTATGTTATGATGGTCAAGTTGGGAAAAGAAGTACATGAAGATGTGCTGGTAGGAGACTATTACAGAGTTGGAATTCTAGAGTAATGAGGCTAGCAATCAAGCAAGGACTAAGAAATAAAAAGAAGTTTAAAATTTTTGATGATAGGATGGACATTTTTTAAAGAAGAGGCATAAGGGTGAACGACAAGGTTTAGGACAAACAAGATGGACAACTAAGCACTGCTGGTATTATAAGCTTAAAACTTGAGACAAAGGTTAAGGGGGAAGTATAGTAGGTTGGGAAGATATCAACAATAGTAGAAACAAGAAAGAGGAAGCAAATAAGACCCAAGAACAGGAGAAAGGCTCAAGAATAGTTAGTTACAGGGATGAAAACAAGAAGGAATGAGCACGCGAAGGGCACAGTGAGGAATCTTTAGGACTAGTTATGGTGACATGGCAAGGAATGAAAGTCACGTCAGTAGATAGCAAAGATTGATAAGGACAAGAGTAACAAGAACACACATCAATGCACAGTGAAAGAGAAGTAGGCACCAAAGTTGGTGTCAAGTATGGTTGGGGGACAAGTGTTCACACTTGTTCCAATCATATACCTTTTGATATCCCTTATTTGTTTGAACATTTGAGGAGAATGTTCTTAAGGAGGGAAGATTGTAATACCCTGAAAAATTATAAATTTTAATCATAATTAAAATTTGTTATTTTAATGTTATTTTATTTATTTTAAATATTTTTATGAAATTATTTTAAAGTTTCAATTTTAATTTAAATGATTAGTTCTAAAGTTTAATTTTATATCAAGTATTAATATTATTAAATGGGATTATAATTAGTGTTGTTGACTTATTTATGGACATTTTAAAGGATTTATTTAAATATAACATTTTAAAATCTTTGTTTTGGTTATATTGCTATATTTATTTAGTCTTGATTTGTGTTTTTAATTTAAAAGATTAAAACTAATTTATAATTTAATTTAAGTATATTTTAATGTGTATTATTATTTTAAGTGTAATGTTTCCTTAATTAAATTAAGATAAATTTTATTATTATTATTATTATTATTATTATTATTATTATTATTATTATTATTATTATTATTATTATTATTATTATTTGGTCTGAATGCGCAATCTCTGGAACCTACTTCAGAATGGGTCAATATTATAATCGATTCTACCTTTTTCAAATGCCTTGAGAACATTATCAAAATTGGCAAATGTAAACCCAAACTCATAAAATATTCCTAGAACGTTGAAAATAATTGATGTGAATTGTAAGGACTCTAAGATGATGAAAAGGACCCCTAAGAAAATTTTTAGAAATTTTGGAGGACTGCAAAGGAGTTAAGAGCCTGACCTGGATATTGAAGATCTAAACTTAGGTTAGGTTTCTTATAAGCCCCGAATGGACATTATAATTATTGTAATGAGCCTGAGGCCCTATATGTTGTTGTTGTTGTGTTTTCTTCTAAAGGGTTAAGTCTAGTTACAGAGGCAACTCTATCGAAATTTTGGTTAGACCTTAGGATTTATTCTTATTTTGTGGTTTAAATTAATTAATAATTTTAATTAGTTAATTGATAGAGGTCAGCGTATCTGTATAGATGATCGGATAAGGCCGTCTTTTTCTTTCTAGCCAAACTAATTGTAATCGGGTTAATCAGTCTATGAGTTGGATATTGATTATTTTTATAATTTCAATATTATTTATATTTTCCTGGTATGTAGTTATATATATATATATATATATATATATTGATACACTTGTATTATATAGATATTTTTAAGCATAATTGTACAACATTTCATAGTATTTAGATAGGTAATTGCATGCATATTTTATTGTTTCATTAGTTTTAGTAAATTTCATTGATGCACACTAAAATTTATATTGTCTGCATATTTTTAGGTGTTCTGAAGGAAATTCAAGGCAAAGGAGCAAAGGAGAGAGCTTGGAAGAACTTAAGAAGCAAGGCAAGTTGTTGATGCACCTTACATGGGTCTGAATGGGTCGTGTAAACATGGCCTTAGACCCATATAACCTCCTACCTAGTGAAACTAGAAGAAGTGCAGAAAAGCCACAGTACTTGGGCTGTGTAAATTGGACCATGTAACCTTTGGAGACCCGTGTAACCTTCTTTTGCCAAAGCTCGAGGAAGTGAATGAAGCAAGCACAGTACACGGGTCATGTATTCTGACCCGTGTAAACCTCCAAGGCCCGTGTAACTTATTGCTCACCATTCGAAAGAAGTCGTCAGCTCCAGTAACTTACATGCCCCAGGCCGTGTAGTGACACATGGGCTGTGCACTACATTTCAGTAGCTTTCTTTTTAAATTCGACTCTAACTCCTATTTTGGCACACCAATTAGACTTTTAATGCCTTTGGGACTCTAAAGCTTAACCCTAGGATACCTAATATAAATAGAAGCTAGCAGAAAGCATAGAGAGGAGAGAGAGCTTTTTGGAGAGACACACACACACAAAGGGAAGAGTTTTGAAAGAAGCCTTCCCGAGGAACCCTAGCCGTCTTGAAGAAGGATCACATCAGTACCAAGGATAGATTTCTCAGCCAAAGTTCCACAAGTTCACAGCTGCAAAATCCTCCCTCGGTTCTTTTGTTTTAGTTTTTAGATTGGTTTTATGTGTTTTTATTTTTATTACATTATGTTTGTTAAACTCACCATAAGTGAGTAACTCTTTAAATTCTGGAATTAAAAAAGTAACACTCTTGACTTTTGTTATGGATATATATTGAGTTTTATTTAATGGAATTAAGTTTTGTTCTTTGATTTAATCTCTTTTGCTCTTAATGCATGCTATGTGATAGTACCCCCCTAGTCATGATATAAGATACTAATCAATGAACTGAGAGGTGAAGATTAGTATTAGAAAATCAAGATTTTGAGCCCATGAAATCTGACCTAGAGATAGGCTGATAACCTTTGTGGAGTTTCAAAATTAATCATAGATCTCAAATGGTTTTGATTAAGATTAATCACCAATGAAAGTAGCGTTTAGCTCTAATTGGAATACACCTTAGATACCTTGAGAGAGGATCTAGGATATCTTAGGATTAATTTCCATCAAAGAGACAAACACTCAATCCATTAATAAAGCAAGATTAAAACTATAACAAAGTTAAGGTGTGAAATCTGAAATTTCAGAATTGTTCACAAAATTAGAATCTCTTTAAGCTTTCAAATTTACTTTCTTTGATTTTCAATAGTCACCCTGCTTTAGTTTAGAATCTAACCTCGCTTAACTTTCGGTAGTTTAAATAGTTAAGATTGTTGTGTAGTTTAGTACTCACACCTTTAACTCCTTGTGGAAAAGATACTCTACTCATCACTTTATTACTTGTTAGTGATCTGTGCACTTGTGGTTGTTGTAAAACTATGCAAACAAGTTTTTGGCGCCATTGCCAGGGAGTTTAGTAATATTAGACGATAGGCAATTTAGTTGATTTAAACATTTTTTTCTTTTGTTATTTTAGGTTGACTTTTTCTTCTTTTAGGTGCAGAAATTAGTACATGAACAGAACAACCAAACCTGAAGAAGAATTGTTAGAATTGGATCCTGAAATAGACAATACTCAGAGAACTATCAGGAGAGGAAGAAAAAAATCAAGAGTCAAAACCCGAATTTGAATCTATAGAAGGTCCAGTTATGGCTGATAATAATAATAACAGGCAAAGATCCCTGAGGGACTACGGAGCCCCTAACATTCAAGGATACCAATCCAGCATCACTTGGCCTACAATCGAGGCTAATAATTTTAAACTTAAACTAGTAAGGCTTAAGATGATCCAGCAAACTCAGTTTGGAGGCTCACCTATGGAGGATCCACACTATCATCTACAGTGCTTCCTCACTCTATACGATACTTTCATGATGAATGGAGTCTTTGATGAAGCTATTCAACTCCAAGCATTCCCATTCTCATTAAGAGATAAAGCAAGGAAGTGGTTGCTCTCTCAACTAGCTAGTACATTCACTAATTGGGAAGGTTTCTCATAAGCCTTCCTCGCAAGGTACTTCCTACCTGTAAAAATAGCAAAATTGAGGTTAGAACTGAACACCTTTAGGCAAAGGAAAGGAGAGTCACTCTATAACGCATGGGAGAGATTCAACGACCTTCAAAGGGAATGTCCCCACCATGGCATATAAGATTGGCTCCTTGTCTAGAATTTCTACAATGGTTTGCTACCATCCATAAGAAGTTCAGTTGATTCAACAGCAGGAGAAGACCTTATGGAGAAAATGGTAGCCAAAGCTTTGGACTTACTAGAAAGGGTTCCGTACCATAATTTTGAGTGGTCAAATGAAAGGGGAGATGCAAGAAGAACAGCAGAGGCCCTAGAACTAGATGCCCTCAATATGATTAATGCTTAGTTTGACCAACTCACCAAAAGACTTGACAGCATGTAAGCCAATGCAATAGGAGCAAGTAATCAATTTTGTGACAACTGTGGGGGAGGTCATACAACTTTAGAATACGGTCTTTACAGTGAGCCTTCCACAAAGCAACTGAACTATGTGAACAATGGAGCAAACTTCAACCAGAGGCAAGTTAATAACCCATATTCCAACACATACAACCCTGGATAGAGGAACCACCCAAACTTCTCATGGTCTCACTCACAGAATCCTCAGAACCAACCCATAAACAAACAGTAAGGATATAGGCCAACACCACTAGGTTTCCAGAATAGAGGATAAAATTTAATGCAGCAACAACCACCACTCCCTCAACCTCAATAGGCAGAATCAAAGTTGACTATGAAGTCCATTATTGAGAGCTTTTTAGTAGCACAACAATAGCAAAATGAAATGATCAGGCAACTAGTTTCCAGACTAGACCAGCTAGCCACCCATAATAAAATACTTGAAAATCATATCACTCAGTAGGCTAGTTCTTCAAGCAAACAAGGTGGAAAGTTACCAATTCAACCTAAAATGAATCCCAAGGAACATTGCAAAGCTGTCACATTGAGGAGTGGGAGAACATTACAACAACCTGAGGAAAAGAAAAAACAGAAAAAAGAAACCCCTAAAAACCTGGACAATCAAGAAGAGGAAGAAGAAAAGTAAACTGAGGAAAGCAAAGAAGAGGAGGAGAATAAGAAAAAGAAATTACCAAAACCTTATCAGCCCCCCTTACCTTTTCCTCAGAGATTTTAGAAAGCTAAATTGGATAAGCAGTTTGGCAAGTTTTTAGAGGTTTTGCAGAAGCTCTACATCAATATTCCTTTTGCAAAAGCATTATCTCAAATGCCCTCCTACACAAAATTTCTAAAGGAAATCCTTTCCAAGAAAAGGAGATTGGAGGACTATGAGACAGTTGCCCTAACAAAAAAATGTAGTGCAATCCTACAGAATAAGTTGCCTCCAAAATTGAAAGATCCTAGAAGCTTCTCCATACTATGCTTGATTGGCAATATGAATATCGACAAAGCCTTCTGTGACCTTGGATCCAGCGTGAGCCTAATGCCCATGTCTATATGTCAAAAGCTGAATGTGGGGGAACTGAGACCAACCACCATCTCCTTGCAATTAGTAGATAGATTTGTCACGTGTCCAGTTGGCATTTTAGAAAATATCCCCATCAAAGTGGGAAAATTTTTTATTCTAGTAGATTATTATCCTAGAGATAGAGGAAGATATCCAAATTCCCATAATATTGAGAAGACCTTTCTTGGAAACTGCTGGAGCAATCATAAATGTCAAAAATGGGCATCTAACTCTCAAAGTGGGGGATAAAAAAGTAGAATTCAACCTGTTTCAAGCAATGAAGCAAAAATCTGAACCTGATGAATGCTTAAGGGTTGACATCATAGACAGGCTTTGATGAATGCTTAACTAATCTTTCTAAAGTGCTTCAAAGATGTGAAGAGTCAAATCTGGTTCTTAATTAGGAAAAATGGCATTTCATGGTGAGAGAGGGCATAGTCCTTGGGCACTTAGTTTCAGAAAGAGGAATAGAAGTGGACAAGGCAAAAATAGAGATCATTGAAAAAATACCACCACCTTCATCGGTCAAGGAAGTGCGAAGCTTTTTGGGGCATGCAGGCTTCTACAGAAGATTTATAAAGGATTTCTTCAAAATAGCTAAGCCATTAACTAATTTACTGAATCAAAATGTTCCCTTTAACTTTGATGAAAGTTGCCTTATTGCATTTTGCAGGATAAAAGAAGCCCTTATCTTAGCACCAATAATGCAACCACCAGATTGGGATATGCGATTTGAGATAATTTGCGATGCAAGTGATTACACAGTAGGAGCAGTGCTTGGACAAAGAAAGGATAAGAAAGTTCATGCCATCTGTCGACACCATATTTTGGCCGATCCCTAGAATCAATAAAAATTCTTCTTTGAATAGCTAATCACGTTTCCGATCCCTCTTTGATAGGCGGTCACATTTCCGATCTCTCCTCACAAAGAATTGAATTAATGCTGAGTCCTCATATTCATTAAGGCCTCGCCGATCTCTCAAATCATTTACCGACCTCTCAAACCCGTTGTCGAATTTCCGGACCTGTCAAGTATATTCCTGATCTCTGTTGATAAATAAAATGAACTGGCACTAGATCTTTTCCTACCAGTTTTATTGCCGACCTCCTTTTTGGAAGATTAAGAGCTAAAGTTTTGGTTCGGTTTAACGAGGGTTCCGATCTTAAGTGTTCAAGTCAAATTTTCAATTTTAATCAAGTCCCGTTCAGCATTTCTCCCCACCGATCTCATGCTTATTGTGCTTTCCGATCTTTTATACTTAGATTAATAATGGCATTTAGTTCATGTTTCGCTATGCTCATACAATCAAATACTTAGGCAATTCAAAGATTTTCCAATCACATCCATTCATTGAACAAAAGAGATATTCCATTTCATTTCATAATTTGTACAAGTTATTCTACTGGGGATCACCCCACTGATTTACATTCTCGCTCACTCTCTCTCTCTCTTCCTCGCCTCCTCCTCACTATCTTCACCTCGCCCGGAGCCAGTCGTCCATCCAAGAGAAGTCCTCTTCAGATAGCGCTTTGGAGTTCGGCCAAGAGATCCTTATGAGCATTCACATAGGCTCCGCTATTCCCGACACCATCTCTTCATCCTTTTCCTTAAGCTCTTTGTCTTTCTCCTAAGCTCCTTATCCTTCGCATTAAGCTCCTCTACAAGTTGAGCGACTGGCTGGCCGTTGGCACAAGTGCTGGACTTCTCCGAGAGCGCTCACTTTCACCAAGTCACGAGACCTTTCGGCCACCGGTCTTCATGGTACTTCGCCCGTCCCTCAACTTGAGATATATAATCTTGAGCGGATGAGAGTTGAGATCGGAGGAAGCCACTTCGATTTTTCTTCCCGACCTCCTTACCAGCGCTGAATCCTTTCCCGGATCATGGTCTGGTTCACCAGACACTCCACGTTTAAGCTCATGGTCCGAGTCAATATGTCATCAAGACCATTCCGGGATAGCCTGTCCCGATCCTCCTCAAAGAAGATGGTAGACCCCAGGACTTTGGCAAAATCAGAGTTCTCCTTAACAGTCCGGTTATTCTTCAAGCAGTCGATCAGTATTTGAGCACCACGAGAAGAGGTCCTCCCAGAAGATTGAGGAGGCCCCCTTTCCGTGCTTGGGACAACTGCAAGAGTTGGAGGCTGCTCTTCCGATCTAGGAGGAGATCTCGATAATTTTCAGGCTCATGGACCCGAAGGTTGAGGTGGGTCTCTTTGTATCTCCCTGTGTTCGTGGATCGGTGTTTGAAGTCGTTCAACGCTTCATCTCCTTTACTTTCCTAAGATCTCTTTGTCCTTCTTCCGCTTCCTAGAACCCTCACCACCCGCCATACCGCACAAAGAAAAGGTTAGTGAGATCTCTAAGGTCCCGAACCGAGATATAGAAAATACCAATGCCGAGGTCGAGAGCGGAAGTTCGCGAGCTTGGCGGTGATCGCTGCATGGTCCAATGGTGCGATTCAGCCACCGCATTTGGACAGAATATTTTAGAGTGGCGGCGACTTTTCACTCCATCACTACCGAGCTTTCCTCTTGACTCAAGGTAATGTGCTTCTGCAGGGCCTCGTACCACCAGCCACGAGGAAAGTCCTCAAAGCGGCTCGGATCTTTACTCCTCGTAATGAAGAACCTTCTTCCAATTCTTAAGGGATGAGGGCAGATCGGAAAACACCGCAATGAGGCTTCACTGAAAGAACCAGTGTTCGCCATCCTTTCGCGAAGTTAGTCCAGGCAGCTCGGCGAACACCTTAGCCGTAGGTCTGATTCCCTTAGCTCGGCATAGACCTCGGAAAGCTACCAAGATCCGCCACGAGTTGGGGTGGATTTGAACAATGGATACTCGGTGAAATTTTAGGACCTCCTTATAGAAATCGTCTAGAGGGAACCTCAGACCGGCCTTTAACTGTTCCTCATACACCATAACCATGTCATCCTCTTCAAAAGAGTGATCGACACGAAGATCGCCATGGCACTTGATCAGCTCATATGAATCAGGACAAATGTTATATTCTTGAACAAACGATTGCAGATCGGATTCCCGAAGAACCGACGGAAGCTCGTCTATAGGAAGGGTCTCTCTCCTTGAAGGTGGTGCAAGCCTTGATGGTATGACCCGACCCCGACCTGGAGCAGAGACCCTAGGGGGTTTAGGTTGCACGCTGGGCCCGACTGCCTCTTCTTCATCAGACGATGACCATGAGAACTGAATGGAAGGAGGGCTCGCCGCTCTCTGACCTTCGGCACCGCTCATTTTCAAAAGAAACAAAGAACTTAAACTAAAAAGAGGATTAAAGCCCTTACCGGAGTCTGATCGGCGTCGGAAGAACTGGAGAAAAGGAGAGAACTTCGAAGTTGCGAACAAGAGGCTGAGAAAGGAATGAGAGAACAACTGGCTAACCCTCCCACCCCTATTTATACTAGTCCGAGCATTTAATGCTCGCGAAGTTCTAGGCAGCACATCGATTGGTGGGACTCGACAGCTGTTCTCAAATAACCGAATGTTCTGAGATCGGTTAATTAGAGATCGGCATAATGAGTTAAACATTTTGAATAAAGGATCAGTTAAGGGTCATTCAGGTAAAGAATCAGATTGGATAATCACATCAGAGATCGGAAAATAATCAATGCAAAATAATAAGATGATAACCGACAAAGTAAAGTCTTTATTTTCAAGAGATCAGATTACATCATTTGGGCGATCTCTAGGGATCGGATTACAATAAAGGTCTAACTACATCATTTGGGAGATCTCTAGAGATCTGATTACATTGAAGAATTACATCATTTGGGCGATCTCTAGAGACCGACGAAAATCCTATCTGAAGGGGCCGATCTAAGGATCAGTTTATAACTTATCCCAAGGATACCACCAGCCGATCTAAGGATCAGTTTATAACTGATCCCAAGGATATTGCCGACCGGATGCTTCATCCGCTGTCGGAACACCCAATGTGGATCGAATCGCTGCCTAACACTCAATGTGATGAGAAGCCGAATGAACTCGCTTGAGCAACTCGAGATCGGTACAACCGAGGCCCGCAATACGGATCGGTCAAATCCAGTTCTCTCACCATCGTCAATTAGGATCATCCAATCACCGGGATCGTAAATTTTCAGTCGGTGAGAAAGGAAATCCATCGGAAAAAGATCAAAGCCTCAGTTATAGCTAGAACAAGGTAAGTAAGAAATGAAGAGAGGAAAGTCAGATGAAGAAAATGTCTCCGTCGACAGGGGTATATATAGGGGAAAATGAGCATTTATTGCTGAGCGGAAAACGGCGCACGCTTCGAGAATCGAGATGCAATTAATGCTTGGACCGAATCCGCATCGATCAAGGGATAAAAGAGATCGGAGATAGGAGATCGCATGAGAGATCGGAATAGGAGCTAGGAGGGATCTAAGATAAAAGAATAAGACAAATCCCAATAACCGCCGCCGAATCAGAGCCGAGGTAGTTAAAGCGTGGCAGACGAGATCTCCACCGCACGCCTAAGAATCGCCCGCAATGCTGACAGGTGCCAGGGTATGTCATGACAGTCTTGTACATCCCAATCTCCACCGTTGATCTCACTTGTAAGGATGAATCCGGAACCCTTGGATCAAAAGAGAAGATGACAATACCAGCTTTCACTCTTAGCCCTCGATCATTCCGACAAGAGGATTCAAGACCGCTGATTAAAAGAGGAAAAGGACAAATATTCTGAGAAGCGATCTCACCATTTGTTTTGATTCTCTTTAATTCTGAACATCCGATCATGTACTTCAAAATCTTGACCCTCCATCTCCTCAAAATAAATCCCGACCCTTCATGGGGAGCACCCGATTCCTATAAATACCGCATGAAAAAGCTGCTCAAGGACTAAAAAAGATATAGACAAGAGGTCGCTATTATCGTGGAGGAACTCAAACTTCATTCATTTGTTACTCATTGCTTTGTAGTGATTAAAAGACTTTTGAAACTAGTTTTCGGAGTGTTTTCTTGAAAAGATTTTGAATCATCGAACTCTACATTTCAGTTTGTTCATTATCCGGTCATACTCTCATCATCTCTCGCTTTCTTTCCTCTGCTCAAGCTCAACTTCCTTCCACCTGTTCTTACCGTTACCTTTTAGCTAAAGCATCTCTCGGTTTCACGACAGACATCAACTCTCAGGCTGATCAATCCGCCATCTTCATCACTATTTACCACTTCATAGTTATTTCAATACATTTAGCTCCTCACAGACATCAACTCTCAGCCGATCAATCCGCCATCTTTATCACTATTTACCACCTCACGCTTATTTCAATATATTTGGCTCCTCACGGTAAGAGTTCATATTCTGCTTTATTAAGTATTTGCGCTTACTTTTCGTGACTTTCTTTGTTCTCTTTACGTATGCGGTTTTCTAAGTTTATTCTAAGCAAAAAATCTCAAAGAACGTTACTCTCGAATTATCTCTTTAGTGATCGGTCCATCATTTCATCAATTTTCGTCATTTCGAATACGAGCTTTTAGCTCCTAGTAGCGTGTAAGTGGTCAGCAAAATATAGGTATTCTGCAACTTAAGGGTCTCTTTAAAAGAGAAAGCTTGAATAACACGTCGAGAAAATAGCCAAACTATTAGGCCGACGTGAACGGAATTCGCAAGATACCATGAAGAGGAATAAAACCAAAATAAACTAGACAGAACAGATCGGACATTAATAGGTATGCGTAAAATGACTACATGGAAGGTCGGTAAATCAAGTTTAGTATTACCCATTTAGTCATAGGGTATCAAGAAACCTTATCTCCAGCATTTTTGAATGCCAGAAACCTTAGTTTTAGGTCCTTGTGACATGTAGCTGAAATTGAAATTCGAGATCGGCAAAGCCCCTTCCAGTGCTCTCGCTAATCCGAAAGAGGTCTGAGGAGGGTTCTTATCCTGTCTCCCCTCAAAATTCTAATATACTTATAAAAGAGATCGGAGGAGAGTTCTTATCCTGTCTCCCATCAAAATTTTAATAAACATTAAATAGAGATCGGAGGAGAGTTCTTATCCGGTCTCAACTCAAAACATTAATAAATAATTCTAAAGGAGATCGGAGGAGGGTTCTTATCCGGTCTCCCCTCAAAATTTTAATAAACGTCTAAAAGGGATCGGAGGAGAGTTCTTATCCGGTCTCATCCTAAAAATAAATAACTTAAAGGGGATCGGAGGAGAGTTCTTATCCTGGTCTCCTCAAAACTTTAATAAATAACTTAAAAGAGGTCTGAGGAGAGTTCTTATCCGATTCTCACACTCGCTCACTAAGGTTGTCTCATTTACTTGTGTATCCGGTAATCCTAATTAGTGAAAAACCAAATATTCCTCTTACCAAAAGGATTAACATTCCTGCTCAAGCCCTTCTAACTAATTTATAAAGGACGCAAAATTAAACCTACTTACCCTTATTAAGGGACGAGGTGGGGTGCCTAACACCTTCCCCACCCGCTTACGGACCCTAACCTAGCATCTCTGTCTTGAAGTGGTTTCATTCTTTATTTATCTTCTCAAAGGGTTTTCTTTAGTTACCCTCAAAACTAAGGTGGCGACTCCTCACTTTTTCCACTTCGGTGAGTGATCGTCCGGGCGATCGCAAAATCCCATTGCGACAATGCGACTAATCGGGGAAATATTGACCCAACCCAGCCTAGAGGTCCAAAAGTAGGCTTAATTTTTGTCCGATCAAATTATATTTAGAGGGGCTCACTCACGATGTCTTATATGCTAATTATTATTGCTACTAACTATTTTGTTTTGCCTGCTCTATCTCCTACAAGGTTTTCATTTCAAAGAAAAAGAAAAAGAAAAATGGAAAAATAAAATCCCGAATTGGGAAGAGGTAAAAGTGTCCCTTCACACACCGAACACTTACACAATGTCCTCACACACTATGGTCCTAACCCGGCTTTCTTACCCTTTTAGGAAAGTAGGAGGGGGTCATGTAAGCACTCGTGGTTTTTCCCCCGTTCGTATCCGTGAAGGCTTCTGCTCAAATTGAAACTCGTTCTATTTACCGTGATACCCGTGGACTTTTCTCGATAATATCATGGGGGTATGATGGGGCTCTACTGTTTACAGTAGGGGCAATTAGGGAACCTGAGGCTAATAGAAAATTAGATCCTCAGCTACACCGTCACGATAGCTCTAAGCCCTAGTAAACTGCCTCATAATATAGAACTATCCAGATAGGTAGCGCTTACCCTGTTAGAGTCTCCTACTATAGGACAAAAGGGCATACTTACTCTTACCCTATTCTGCTTTAATTTCCTTTTGTTCATTTTTTAGAGGGTAATCTTGAATCCTACTAAAACGCCTACACATTTTCCTACTTTGATAAATGTGTACGTGTCACCCTCACAATAAGATGATTCAAAATTACCCTAATTTGTCTTACTAACAAATTTTCCCAAAGCGTTACCAAACCAAGAGTCCAGATAAGGATAGGCATCATTTTTATCATGGCATCCTTGAGTCGGTACAGGAGAGGCTCAAAGATGCTAAACTTTGGTCCAAATCACCATTGGTCTGCACTCGCAAAATGATGTTTCCAAGGCACACATTAGCTCAATACCTTCACGGATCCGACAAAATAGAGGTCAAAATGAACAACCTCGAGGGTCCGTCTAATAGATGGAGGTTGCTTCCGATCAGTCAAGGTACGCTTTGAAGAGAAGTACGGAAGGATTGCAACCTTAATGCAAGTCAAGGTCCAAATCCTCGCATTAAAAGCCATGTTGACGGTTTGGAATCCTAAATACGGAGTGTTCTCTTTCAATGACATTGATACGGCCCCGCTATGGAGGAATATCGTGCATTGCCGGGATCCCATACTCATTGCGTAACCTGATCTACTTACACCTCGAGCATAGGCACTGAAACGGTTGGCACATATGTTGGGTTCTCCCGTAAGAAGTAAAGTCCAGAGAAACAACAAAGGAACACGCATGGATGGCATTGGACGTACCTTGAGAAGCGGTTAGATCATCACCTCCAAGAGAAACAAAGTGGGATCAAGCTTCCGTAGCACTCGCCTTGGGAATCTATGGTCCGATCCTGCTCTCGGCCATTGGGGATCATCACTTGCGCAGCAAAGGAGGTATTTTGGACAAGAGAAAGGCAGGATCATCCGATACCGCAATTCTTGCCAAACCTTGTTAACCCTAACTTACCGCATAACAGGGAAAGGGTCCATTAAGTGTTGCTCTCGCTATTATACCTCGACTATCACCACATGTGTCCTGTGGAGACAAAAGGATTGACTTGGTACCTTGACCACCTCCCATTGAGAAGATGATCCGGTTAGTGATCACCAAGAATGAAAACAAGATGGAACGGATTTTGAGTTTCAATAGCCATGATTATCGTTGGAGGAAGTCAGGACGCCAAGCCAACCCGCCTTGATTGGTACAGAGGTATTCGGTGTCCCCGATTGGAATAACCGTATACAAGTTACACTCCAAAGACCGTAATGAGGCGCTTGGCTCAACACACCATGATCAACATTAAAGAATACCACAAGGTCACTTCTACCATGAGCTCAAGGAAGAAGAAGGGTTGAAAATGGCTCGCAAGTCCCGGGAAAACATCACTCTAATGGAGAGATCACCCAAAGGCCCAAGTGCCTGGGCGATTACCTTAAATGGAGAGCCGATAGGGACCAAGAACACTCTACCAGAGAATTCAAGGACGACAACCTCGCCAAGACGCCCTATTAGAGGAAGCTGATAATTGCCTGGTTGACTCGCTACAAAAGGCCAATACCGAGAACTCACAGCTGCAAGAACGAATGAAACAATTGGAGGACCAACAGCAGAAACTTAAGAGAAGGCTAAGAAAGCTCAAGGAAGAGGCAAGGGCCGAAAGGATAGGGTTCAAGAGCAAGAGGTACAGTGGGAAAAGAAAGAAACTCTCAAGCCGAGGTCAAAGAGATGAAAGGGCGTAATAGTAAGCTTCAGAAAGGATGAAGTACCAAGAGGTACTCGTTGAAGAGTATAAATAGGAAAACAAGAAGAAGAAGCTTGAATTAAAAGAACAGCACTCCTCATCAACGACATCTTGAAAGAGTGTGCTAAAGAAAGGAAAGAGAAAGAGAAACAAGTCGCCTCTATTAAGGATCAAAGAAAATGTGGACCATTGGAGAAAATGATAGCACAGGAAAAAAGGAACTATTACTCGAATCCGAGTATGCTCAAAGTGTTCGATCCTCGCCAAACAAGAGGAAAGGTTATATGAGTATCTCGTAAAATGTCATCTCATTATAAAGAACCTCCTAACCTAGGCCGATGTAAAGAATATGTCAGATTTAATTATTCAGCTTAATGAAATGATTTTGGACCATTGTTTAAGCAGATTTGTGAATGAATAATATGACTCGTAGGAACTCCTCGCTAGGGTTATGTGAAAATTGAGTGCGCTATATGAACAGTATCATAAATGCACATTCAATCCCGTCATTCACAAATGACTATCAAACGATGCCATGATAAAGTTGATGCGTTATCCTTTGCGCATTCCAACTCGCTCTCAAATGCCATCAGATCCTTCGTCTGCATCAGACTTTTAGTTTCTTTGCAAAACTCAAATTCATTTAAATTTTTTATCTTTCACAGAAATCAATATTGATTCAAACAAGGCAAGTCCGACTAAGCACACGATCCAACCCAAGCGAGTGTACTTAACAAGATCTCGAACGAGGAAGATAATGGAAAATCAGAGCAAGTACAGAACCTACAGGACAGTCTCCGAGTTGAAAGATCACTTTCAAATTATGAGACTAATGAAGGAAATGTCTCGTAACAAACTCGCTCGTAACCTAGCCCACCATTACCTCCTCCGCCTCCTACAACAAATGATCCTCAAAAGCTTCAACCTCTTTACCTTTCGCCTCCCATTCCGACCGACAATCATCACAATCCGGTGACCATAAATAATGACCCACCTTTTTCCTATTACCCATTGCCTCAAATGCCGAGCCTCACCATTCAATCCCGATCCTCCACATTTACTCCACCCTCGCCTCCGCTGGAGGAGCGTATCATACGGTGGAAGGAGAACATAGGGTGAGAGAAAACGAGAAACTATCTACCCTAGAAGAAAGATTGAGAGCAATAGAAGGGTTGAACATGTATGGCTCAGTTGATGTGTCGTCACTGAGATTGGTGCCAGATGTGGTGGTACCACCCAAATTCAAGGTTCCTGATTTCGACAAAAACAGCGGAAACTCAGATCCTCAGATCCACCGCAACCTACATTGCCAAAATGTCCGCTTTAATGAAGACGATAGACTTCTCATTCACTTCTTTCACGAGAGCCTCTCCGAGCAGCTCCGAGATGGTGCATACAATTGACAGAGCAAGTCGCACTCGGGAAGGACTTAGCCGATACCTTTCTAAAGCAAAGACAAATTCAATTGTGATGCGGCACCCACGAGGAGGGACTCTCGTAACCCGGCATGAAAGACCAGGAAGGTTTCAAGCAGTATGCCCAACGATGGAGGGAGAAGGCCGCAGAAGTATATCCTCCAGTGACCGATAATGAACTCTGCTCCCTATTCATCAAAACATTGAAGGCTCCCTACTTCAACCTGATGATCGGAAATACCTCCAATAGCTTCTCAGATATCATCCAAGCCGGTGAGAGAATTGAAGCTAATCTGAGAATAGGAAGACTACAGGAGTTGGCTGAGAACCCTGTGGAAAAGACGCCAATTTTGGCAAGAAAAGGAGAGTGATGTGCATTCCATCACTCGATGTAATAATTTTCCCAATTCCCCAAAATAACTACCGCCATATCCTCCTCTCATGGCCAAACTATCGCAAACATCCCAACCCCTTTCCCTAATTATTCACAACCACGCCCACAATAAGCCCCACCTGCAAATTTCCAACCAAGACCACCTCCTCCTCCAGTTCAACCACGACCACCACAAAATAACCCAAGACCTCCAAGGAATCCCGATCCACCCCTTCCTCCTCTCGGAAATATACCGATACCTTGTCAGATAAACCAAATCGCACTCACCCTTTAGACCCAATCCACCCGCCATATCCTGTGTGGTATGATGCCACCGCCTGCTGTGAGTATCATGGAGGAGCACAAGGGCATTCAATCGACAATCATGGGCACTCAGGGAGAGTGCACGCCTAATCCGAACGGATGGTTGAAGATCGAGGGAAATGGTTCCTCCCCAATGTCACCTCAAACCCACTACCTAACCATAATGCGGGTAGTGGTGTGAATATGATTGAGTCCGAGGGAGAAGGATCAACACCTAAGTGGACAAGTTGGTCCCTTATTTCAAAGAAATTTTTGCCATATCGCAAGAGAAGGTCACCTTTGCCTCAGTAGCAGGATTTGAAGAGAGTACGGTGTCCTTACCATGGAGGGGCAAACACCATAAGTCGCAAGATTGTGAGGGGTTCAGCAAGAAGTCCAAATTTGTTATCTCTTAAAGTTCGAGATGCCGACAAAGGCGGAAGGGGAAGTGAACACCGCTAGACTCACCAAACCGCTTCTACCTCCAAACCTAATCACTTTCACCCCCAAGAGCCTCACCGCCAAGAATAGCTTATCCGAACTACGCCCAGCCTTCCCGTCACCAATACTCACGCAGCCCCTTGGAACTATAATTTCCAAGTTTTTACTCGTGGAGCGCTACAACAAGATCCGCCCCTAGCCTTGCCTCACCTCCAACACCACTAAAACCATGTTTCGCTCCTCACGAGCATTTCAGATGACTTATGCTGGACTCGCTAGCAACATTACTCCCAAACCAGTTCCGGCCCGTTATTGCAACAAAACCTTCTCCACTGAGCAAGAAGTCGAGTTTATAACTCAAGTGGGAGGTGTTACGGAACGAAGAAAGAGAGAAGAAAAAGGGAAAGTAAAATGGGAGAGTCATCAAGAAACACTAAGAGGAGGTTGAGAAAGCAGAGGAAGCAGAGTTTATTGAGCGCAAGGAAGATGAAGAACCGCTCCAAATAATGAAGCAGAGCGAGTATGACGTGGTGGAGCAATTGAGAAAACCCCGCCCAATTTCATCAAGTATCACCGATCCCGAGCTCTAAGTCCACCGACAAGCCCTACAAAGAATCTCGGATCGCCTTTGTGAACCCCGACATTACTCCGGCGCTTTGAGAAAATAGTAGGACAAATCCAGCATCCACTCGTAGCCTTTTCTCAAGAGGAGGTAGACCTGCGGGCTTAGGCACAATAAAGCTCTACATGTAATCGTGAAGTGTAAGGGTTGTATAGTGGCCAAGGTTCTCATCGATAACGGATCGCCCTCAATGTACCGCTTAGCGCGACCTTAGCCCGCCACGGCTGACCAATCGCATATACGCCGAGTGCAATGGTGGTAAGAGCCTTGACGGCACCAGGAGAGAGGTATCGGGAGACATTGACTTGCCAATCCAAGTCGGGCATGTACTTTCAACGCCACGCTTCAAGTGATGAACATTGAGCCGCTTACACTATGTTATTAGGAGGCCGTGGATCCACTCGCAAACGCTGCTCCTTCAACCTTACACCGTAAGATCAAATACATTAAGGACGGCAAAATCATCACTAAGGGGCGAAGAGGCCATATCGTCACTAAGCCGCAATCACTTCCTTATGTGGAAGCGCCGAGGAATCATTGGAGAGTTCTTTCCGTGCCCTTGAATTGCAAGATACTGGGAAGGAAGGGGCTATGGCTATGGTGGCCAAAGTAATGTCAAGAAACGTATCAAGAGGGGAAAGGCTTGGGCACCGCTTGCAAGGAATCGTCGAGCCTATACCGCTATTCGTAAGATAGGCCGCTGTGGTTTGGGGTATGAGGAGGATGCCCTCGTGGATGGGCGATTCTCGATGAGGAGAATGCTTCGGATCGCAGGTTCGACCAGAGACGGAAAATGAAAATAGTCCCGAGAATTACGAGATCTTCACCAAACCGGCCATCCAACATCCGCAAGTACGTAAGAATCACCGATGATCCATCCATAGATGTCATCCAACCGATTCCTTGTATGAGGCCCTAGTTTCACCCATGGTCGAGGAGCAGAGCTTGACAACCGACAACGGAGGATATCCTCGCACTCAATTTTGAGTAAAGTACCTCCGTTATCTACACTTGATCATTTTGTCCATGGTGACAAGTGTAATCAGAATGGACCTTTTCTTATGGCATTAATATTAATGAATTGATAGCGCATTTTTAAATCCAATACTCTCTTTTCTTTTTAATTCCATCCTTATAACATGTTCTATTCTTTATTCATTTAGGACCATTCATCAATTAACACCTAATAATCCAATAGACTCAGAAATTCCTCCGTTAATTTTGAAATTCCATAATCGCCATTACTTCAAGTAATTCGAGGAAGACCTTACGTAAGAAAGCAATGAAAAGATGAACCCTCCTCGTGCCTTGTGAAGATGAAACGCGCACAATAAACTTAGGCTCAAGAAGTAAAAAGGGAACTTAAGGTAGTGGAGAGTGAGGAATTGGGAGATATGATCGGTCCGCTAAGGAATTTCTCGACGATTTTCATGGAGCTATGATGATATGGTTGGTTTGGACCCCGTGATAGTGACGCACAAGATTCCCTTAATTCCGTGAACGATCCTGTGAAGCGTAAATCGAGGAGAATGAATCCCACACACCGCTCAAGGTTCGGATGAAGTCAAGAAACAAGATGACGCCGTTCTTGGAAGTAGTCAAATATCCCCAATGGGTGGCTAATGTCGCCCAAAGAATGAAGAAAGACGGAGAGTCGTGGTGTGTGTTGACTACAGGACCTTAATAAAGCAAGTTTGAAAGATGATTTCCCTCTCCTCACATTGATGTGTTAGTTGACAATGCCATGGATTGGGTAGGTGTTCGTGTATTGATGGGGCATCGTGGTACAATCGATTCGATGGACAAGGAAGACAAGAATAAAACCGCTTTCATCACCCAATGGGGGTATTTTGCTATCGGGTCATGCCCTTCGGGTTGAAGAATGCCGGCTACTTACCAAATACAAGAATGGTCACATTATTCCACGATATGATGCATAAAGAAGTGGAGGTATATGTGGATGATATGATCATTAAATCCAGGAGAAGAGAGCCACGCTCAGTGATGAGGAGGGTGCTCGAAAGGCTCAGAAATACAAGTTGAAGTCAACTCGCTAAATGCATCTTCTGAGCTAGATCAGAAAACTATTGGGATTCATAGTAAGCGAGAAAGGGATAGAAGTGGATCCGCATAAAGTTCGAGCTATTCAAGAAATGCCGCCCCAAAAACAGTAAAGGAGGTGCGCAGCTTTCTAGGAAAGTTGAACTACATTTCAAGATTTATTTCTAATCTCACCGCCAAAGCCGAGCCTATTTTCAGACTACTCCTAAGAACAATCCTACCCAATGGGATTTGGATTGTCAAAAGGCTTTCGAGACAATCAAACAAGATTTGTCAAACCCACTCAAGATTGGTCCCGCCTCAGGGCGTGCCTCTCGATCCTGTACATGGCACCAACAGAGCTCTATGGGATGTGTTTTAGGACAAAGATGATGATACCGCCAAAAGAGAGGGCCATTTACTACCCGAGCAAGAAGTTCAATGATTATGAGTCAAGGTACTCTTTCTTAGAAAAGACTTGTCACAGTTAGCCCGACAAAGAATCGCCTCAAGCACTACATGTGAATCACAAGACATGGCTTATCTCCTGATGGATCCTATCGATACGTATTCGAAAGCCCATTCGTGTCGGAAGGATAGCCAAGTGGCAGTTATACTCTCCCAATATGATATAGTCTACATGACCCGAAAGCGTGAAAGGTAGCGTAATTGTCGACCTCCTAGCGGAAAACCCTATCCCGGATTATGAAGCTCGATTTTGAGTTCTCGACGAACATATTAATGAAGTAGATCGCAAGAAGAGGGGTCACGATGTGTGGGAAATGTATTTTGACGAGCAAACAATTTATCCGAATGGAATTGAGCCGCACTAGTATCCCTGCATGAAAGCACTTCCCAATAGCCGCTAAGTTGGGATTTGACTGCACTCAACAATGTCACGTAATATGAAGCTTGTGTAATGGGTCTACATGTCGCTATAGAGATGAAAATCGAAAGTTGGAGGTGTATGGAGACTCGGCTCGATAATTTATCGTGTCAAGGGAGAATGGCAAACCAAGGATCCCAAGCTAATCCCCTACCGTAAATACTTATCGAGATGATCGTGGAATTCAAGAAATCTCTTTCACTCATTTGAGTAGAGACAAGAATCAATTTGTCGACGCCTTAGCTACTCTAGTCGTTATGGCTCAAATCAAGAAGGGCGACGCTTTGACGCTGAAGATTAAAGTAAGGGATGAGCCACCTATTGCTTCATGATTGAAGAAGAGCTCGATGGAAAGCCTTGGTATCACGACATCCCGGCTCATCAGAGAACCTGAGAATTCCTTCAGTGGGCAAGCAAAAATGAAAAGAAGATGATTCGGAGGTTAGCATTGGGGTACTTTCCTGGGGAAACCCTATACAAAAGAAGCTCCAACGGTGAATTATTGAGATGTGTGGATGCAAAGGAGGCAAAGAGAATCCTTTTGAAACTCATGAGGGAAATTGTGCAACTCACGCCAATGGACACATGATGGCCAAGCAAATCATGCGACGTGGGTATTTTTGGACCACAATGGAAAAGGATTGCATCGAGTATTTCCTAAGTGCCACGAGTGTCGATTTACGCAGATCCGATAAATGTGCCACCTCACAAGTCGCTCAATCTCGCCTCACCGTGGCCTTTTGCAATGTGGGGCATAGATGTGATTGGTCCCATCAATCCCAAGGCATCCAATGGGCAGATTCATCCTTGTAGCCATCGACTATTTCTCCAAGTGGGTCGAGGCGACATCCTATGCTCACATCACGCAGTAACACGCTTTCAAATTCTTCGTAAACAATATCATATGCCGCATGGTCTCCGAATGAAATTGTCACCGATAACGCCAAGAACCCGAACGGTCCAAGATTCGAAGTTGTGTGATCAATACGTAATCCGACATCTCAATTCCTCCCCATACCGCCCCCAGATGAATGGAGCGTGGAAGCCGCGAACAAAAATCTAAAGAGGATAATCCGAAAATGACGGTCACATATAGGGATTGGCATGACATGCTCCCCTACGCTCTTCATGCATACCGACTTCCATAAGAACCTCAATCGGGCAACTCCATACTCACCGGTCTACGGATGGAAGCAGATACCGTTGAGGTTGAAATTCCTTCCTAAGGATTCTCAAGGAATCGTGATTGGTGAGTCGAATGGATCCACCAAGGTTGGATCGCTTAAACTTGGCCGGATGAGAAAAGGTTAACAAAGCAGATGTCACGCAATTATATCGAGGAGAATGGCTAGGCATTTGATAAAGCGCTCGCTCGCGAATTCCAACCCGGGACTTAGTTCTAAAGAAAGTACTACCAAACCAAAACGATCCTCGGCAAATGGTCACCAACCTACGAGGGACCCTATGTGGTTAAAAAGGCATCGAGGAGCCTTGATCTTGACTCCACATGGACGGTGAAGAATTCCCGAGACTGTGGAATGCCGACATCACAAGAGATACTATGCATAAAATGGAGAAGGGATGAAACCCAAAAAAAAAAAAAAAAAAAAAAAAAAACCTTCTTGGGGTGAAAACCAAAAAGGGCGTCCCAAGAACCAAACTGGAGGAATAAGGAAGGGGGCATGAAACTGCAGATAGAGAGGCAACCGTCACGGCATGGGACTTCAGAGAACTTGGAATATGGCAGTTAAAAGACTTCAAAACCAACTAAAAGGAATATATGAGATCTATCCTTGTACCTTTCCTTTTCCTTTGAAAGTCTATTTTTCCTAAAGCCATGATAAAGTTATACTCCATTCCTTCTGCTTTTGTTTTCCTGCTTACTCACTTTTTAATACTATCCTTTCTCTTTGACTAATGCGCTATTGATTAGTTAAATTTCTGCCATAAGATTTGAATTTAAAAATTGATAACCTCGCGTACTTTACTATGAGATTTGCAGGGAATAGCCGCCAAAAAAAAAAAAAAAAAAAAAAAAAAAAAAAAAAAAAACTAGAGGTGAAAACCCGAATGGGCGCTTCTGGTTGAATGGACGAAAAGAAAGTGAAAACCCACAAGGGCGCTTTCCGAAGAATAAGGAGAAAGTCGGGAACGGAAAAGGGACATCCGAAAGAACGGGGTCATAGGTCAGGCCTTACAACTCCTCCTCCATTAATCGTCCGCCTTCATTATCTTGTTAAGTACACTTTGTCAGGGAATAACTTCATGTGCCAAAGTCAAACTTGTTTTGTGAGTTGATTTTAATTTCCTGCAATTCCACCATCAACCTCTGGTTCCTTGATCTAAGTTGATTTTAATTTCATGCAATTTACATTTCCTGTTATCAACCTCTGGTTCCTTAATCTAAGTTGATTTTAATTTTCTGCAATTTACATTTCTGTTATCAACCTCTGGTTCCTTGATCTAAGTTGATTTTAATTTCATGCAATTTACATTTCCTGCTATCAACCTCTGGTTCCTTGATCTAAGTTGATTTTAATTTCCGCAATTCCACCATCAACCTCCGGTTCCTTGATCTAAGTTGATTTTAATTTCATGCAATTTACATTCCACCATCAACCTCTCGTTCCTTGATCTAAGTTGATTTTAATTTTCTGCAATTTACATTCGTTATCAACCTCCGGTTCCTTGATCTAAGTTGATTTTAATTTCGCAATTTACATTTCTCGTTATCAACCTCTCGTTCCTTGATCTACGTTGATTTTAATTTCATGCAATTTACATTTCGCTATCAACCTCTCGTTCCTTGATCTAAGTTGATTTTCATGCAATTTACATTTTCTCGTTATCAACCTCCGGTTCTTTGATCTAAGTTGATTTTAATTTCATGCAATTTACATTCCTGTTATCAACCTTTGGTTTCTAGATCCAAGTTGATTTTAATTTTCTAGGTCATTAACTTAGGTGTACTTTAGTTCCTAATTTCAACACCTAATCGCCCAAAATATGAGTTCGATCTTTACATAATTCCTATACGGAAATTTTTCCTTTAATAGAAATTATGTAAAGAGGGGCACTGCCGACACCATATTTTGGCCGATCCTAGAATCAATAAAAATTCTTCTTTGAACAACTAATCACGCTTCCGATCCTCTTTGATAGGCGGTCACATTTCCGATCTCTCCTCACAAAGAATTGAATTAATGCCGAGTCCTCATATTCATTAAGGCCTCGCCGATCTCTCAAATCATTTACAGACCTCTCAAACCCTTTGTCTAAATTCCGGACCTGACAAGTATATTCCTCGATCTCTCGTTGATAAATAAAATGAACCGCACTAGATCTTTTCCTACCGCTTTATTGCCGACCTCCTTTCTAAGATTAAGAGCTAAAGTTTTGGTTCGGCTTAACGAGGGTTCCGATCTTAAGTGTTCAAGTCAAATTTTCAATTTTAATCAAGTCCCGCTCAAAGATTTCTCCCCACCGATCTCATGCTTATTGTGCTTTCTGATCTTTTATACTTATATTAATAATGGCATTTATTTCATGTTTCGCTATGCTCATACAATCAAATACTTAGTCAATTCAAAGATTTTCCAATCACAAACATTCATTGAACAAAAGAGATATTCCATTTCATTTCTTAATTTGTACAGTTATTCGGTGGGATCACCCCACTGATTTACATTCTCGCTCACTCTCTCTCTTCCTCGCCTCCTCCTCACTATCTTCACCCTCGCCCCGGAGCCAGTCGCCCATCCAAGAGAAGTCCTCTTCAGATAGCGCTTTGGAGTTCGGCCAAGAGATCCTTATGAGCATTCACATAGGCTCCGCCATTCCCGACACCATCTCTTCATCCTTTTCCTTAAGCTCTTTGTCTTTCTCCGAAAGCTCCTTATCCTTCGCATTAAGCTCCTCTACAAGTTGAGCGACTGAGCGGCATGGCCTCAAGTGCCCGGACTTCTCTCGAGAGCCCGCTCACTTTCACCAAGTCACGAGACCTTTCGCCACCGGTCTTCATGGTACTTCGCCCGCCCTCAACTTGAGATATATAATCTTGAGCGGATGAAAGTTGAGATAGGAGGGAAGCCACTTCCTGATTTTTCTTCCCGACCTCCTTACCAAGGCGCTGAATCTTTTCCCAAATCATGGTCTGGTTCACCAGACACTCCACGTTTAGGCTCATGGTTCGAGTCAAGATATCATCGAGACCACTCCGGATAGCCTGTCCCGATCCTCCCGAAAGAAGATGGTAGATCCCGTGACTTTGGCAAAATCGGGTTCTCCCTAACAAACCTGCTATTCTTCAAGCAATGATCAAGATTTGAGCGCCACGAGAAGAGGTCCTCCTGTAAGCTTGAGGAGGCCCCCTTCCGTGCTTGGGACAACTGAGAGAGGCGGGGTCGCTTCTTCCGATCTAGGAGGAGATCTCGACAAAGTGGTCGGCGGACCAAGGTTGAGGTGGGTCTCTTTGTATCTCCCTGTGTTCGTGATCGTGTTTGAAGTCGTTCAACGCTTCATCTCCTTTACTTTCCTAAGATCTCTTTGTCCTTCTTCCGCTTCCTAGAACCCTCACCACCCGCCATACCGCACAAAGAAAAGGTTAGTGAGATCTCTAAGGTCCCGAGAACCGAGATATAGAAAATACCAATGCCGAGGTCGAGAGCTAAGTTCGCGAGCTTGGCCGGTGATCGCTGCATGGTCCAATGGTGCGCTGGCGCCACCGTGATTTGGACAGAATATTTTAGAGTGGCGCTCGACTTTTCACTCCATCACTACCGAGCTTCTCTTGACTCAAGGTAATGTGCTTCGGCAGGGCCCTCGTACCACTCAAATACGAGGAAAGTCCTCAAAGCAAATGATCTTTACTTCCTCGAATGAAGAACCTGGCTCTTCCAATTCTTAAGGGATGAGGGCAGATCGGAAAACAGCCCGCAATGAGGCTTTGCCTGAAAGAACCAGGTTCGCCATCCTTTCGCGAAGTTAGTCCAGGCAGCTGGCGAACACCTTAGCCGTAGGTCCGATTCCCTTAGCTCGGCATAGACCTCTGAAAGCTACCAAGATCCGCCACGAGTTGGGGTGGATTTGAACAATGGATACTCGTGAAATTTTAGGACCTCCTTATAGAAATTGTCTAGAGGGAACCTCGCATCGCCTTTAACTGCTCCTCATACACCATAACCATGTCATCCTCTTCAAAAGAGTGATCGACACGAAGATCGCCATGGCACTTGATCACCATATGAATCAGACAAATGTTATATTCTTGAACAAACGATTGCAGATCGGATTCAAGAACCGACTAAGCTCGCCTATAGGAAGGGTCTCTCCTTGAAGGTGGTGCAAGCCTTGATGGTATGACCCACTCGACTGGAGCAAAGACCCTAGGGGTTTAGGTTGCACGGGCCCGATCGCTTCTTCTTCATCGACGATGACCATGAGAACCGAATGGAAGGAGGGCTCGCCGCTTCCTCCGACCTTCTGCACCGCCATTTTCAAAAGAAACAAAGAACTTAAACTAAAAGAGGATTAAAGCCCTTACCGAGTCCGACGGCGCCAAGAACCGAGAAAAGGAGAGAACTTCAAGTTGCGAACAAGAGGTCGAGAAAGGAATGAGAGAACAACTGCTAACCCTCCCACCCCTATTTATACTAGTCCGAGCATTTAATGCTCGCAAGTTCTAGGCAAGACATCGATTGGTGGGACTCGACAAATGTTCTCAAATAACCGAATGTTCCGAGATCTAATTAGAGATCGCATAATGAGTTAAACATTTTGAATAAAGGATCGTAAGGGTCATTCGTAAAGAATCGATTGATAATCACATCGTAGATCGGAAAATAATCAATGCAAAATAATAAGATGATAACCGACAAAGTAAAGTCTTTATTTTCAAGAGATCGACATATCATTTGGGCGATCTCTAGGATCTGATTACAATAAAGGTCTAACTACATCATTTGGGAGATCTCTAGAGATCCGATTACATTGAAGAATTACATCATTTGGGCGATCTCTAGAGACCGACGAAAATCCTATCCAAGGGGCCGATCTAAGGATCAGCTTATAACTTATCCCAAGGATACCACCACCGATCTAAGGATCGCTTTATAATCGATCCCAGGATATTGCCGACGGATGCTTCATCCGCCGTTTAACACCCAATGTGGATCGATCGCCGTAAACACTCAATGTGATGAGAAGCCGAATGAACTCGCTTGAGCAACTCGAGATCGGCATAACCGAGGCCCGCAATACGGATCGGTCAAATCCAGCTTCTCTCACCATCGCCAATTAGGATCATCCAATCACCGGATCGTAAATTTTCACGTGAGAAAGGAAATCCATCTAAAAGATCAAAGCCTCGCTTATAGCCGTAACTTCTACCGAGCAAATGAACAAGGTAAGTAAGAAATGAAGAGAGGAAAGTCGATGAAGAAAATGTCTCCGCGATGTGGGTATATATAGGGAAAATGAGCATTTATTGTCGAAGGAAACGGCGCACGCCGAGAATCGAGATGCAATTAATGCTTGGACCGAATCCAGATCGATCAAGGGATAAAAGAGATCGAGATAGGAGATCGCATGAGAGATCGGAATAGAGCTAGGAGGGATCAAGACAAAAAGAATAAGACAAATCCCAATAACCATCGCCGAATCGAGCCGAGGTAGTTAAAGCGCAAGCACGAGATCTCCACCGCACGCCTAAGAATCGCCCGCAATGCCGACAGTGCCGGTATGTCATGACAAATTGTACATCCCAATCTCCACCGTTGATCTCACTTGTAAGGATGAATCCGAACCCTTGGATCAAAAGAGAAGACGAATACCAAATGCTTTTTCACTCTTAGCCCTCGATCGTCCGACAAGAGGATTCAAGACCGCGATTAAAAGAGGAAAAGGACAAATATTCTCGAGAAGCGATCTCACCATTTGTTTTGATTCTCTTTAATTCCCGAACATCCGATCATGTACTTCAAAATCTTGACCCTCCATCTCCTCAAAATAAATCCCGACCCTTCATGGGGAGCACCCGATTCCTATAAATACCGCATGAAAAACTGCTCAAGGACGGAAAAAAGATATAGACAAGAGGTCGCTATTATCGTGGAGGAACTCAAACTTCATTCAGCTTTGTTACTCTGCTTTGTAGTGATTAAAAGACTTTTGAAACTAGTTTTCGTGGAGTGTTTTCTTGAAAAGATTTTGAATACTCGAACTCTACATTTCCAGCTTGTTCATTATCCGTCATACTCTCATCATCTCTCGCTTTCTTTCCGCTCAAGCTCAACTTCCTTCCACTGGTTCTTACCTGGTTACCTTTTAGCTAAAGCATCTCTCGGTTTCACGACAGACATCAACTCTCAGGCTGATCAATCCGCCATCTTCATCACTATTTACCACTTCATAGTTATTTCAATACATTTAGCTCCTCACAGACATCAACTCTCAGCCGATCAATCCGCCATCTTCATCACTATTTACCACCTCACGCTTATTTCAATATATTTGGCTCCTCACAAGTAAGAGTTCATATTATCGCTTTATTAAGTATTTGCATTTACTTTTCGCACTTTCTTTGTTCTCTTTACGTATGCGGTTTTCTCTAAGTTTATTCTAAGCAAAAAATCTCAAAGAACGTTACTCTCGAATTATCTCTTTAGTGATCGGTCCATCATTTCATCAATTTTCGCTATTTCAATACGAGCTTTTAGCTCCTAGTAGCGTGTAAGTGGTCGTGCAAAATATAGGTATCTCAGAACTTAAGGGTCTCTTTAAAAGAGAAAGTTGAATAACACGCCAGAAAATAGCCAAACTATTAGGTCGACGTGAACGGAATTCGCAAGATACCATGAAGAGGAATAAAACCAAAATAAACTAGACGTAATGATCGGACATTAATAGGTATGCGTAAAATGACTACATGGAAGGTCGGTAAATCAAGTTTAGTATTACCCATTTAGTCATAGGGTATCAAGAAACCTTATCTCCAAAGATTTTTGAATGCCGTAAACCTTAGTTTTAGGTCCTTGTGACATGTAGCTGAAATTGAAATTCGAGATCGGCAAAGCCCCTTCCAGTGCTCCTCGCTAATCCGAAAGAGGCCTGAGGAGGGTTCTTATCCTGCCTCCTCAAAATTCTAATAAACGCCTAAAAGAGATCTGAGGAGAGTTCTTATCCGGTCTCCTTCAAAATTTTAATAAACATTAAATAGAGATCTGAGGAGAGTTCTTATCCTGGCCTCAACTCAAAACATTAATAAATAATTCTAAAGGAGATCTGAGGAGGGTTCTTATCCTGCCCCTCAAAATTTTAATAAACGCCTAAAAGGGATCTGAGGAGAGTTCTTATCCGGTCTCATCCTAAAAATAAATAACTTAAAGGATCGGAGGAGAGTTCTTATCCTGTCTCCTCAAAACTTTAATAAATAACTTAAAAGAGGCCTGAGGAGAGTTCTTATCCGATTCTCACACTCGCTCACTAAGGTTGTCTCATTTACTTGTGTATCCGGGTAATCCTAATTAGTGAAAACCAAATATTCCTCTTACCAAAAGGATTAACATTCCCTTTAAAGCCCTTCTAACTAATTTATAAAGGACGCAAAATTAAACCTACTTACCCTTATTAAGGGACGAGGTGGGGTGCCTAACACCTTCCCCACCCGTTTACGGACCCCAAACCTAGAATCTCTGTCTTGAAGTGGTTTCATTCTTTATTTATCTTCTCAAATGGTTTTCTTTAGTTACCCTCAAAACTAAGGTGGCGACTCCTCACTTTTTCCACTTCGGTGAGTGATCGTCCGGGCGATCGCAAAATCCCATTGCGACACCATCTACCATGCATATAAAAAGCTTAATGATGCACAAGTCAACTACTCAACCACAGAAAAAGAATTTTTAGCTATTGTGTTTGCAATTGAGAAGTTCAGAACTTATTTGATTGGCTCCAAAGTTGTCATCTACACAGGTCATACTGCCATTAGGTACCTACTGAACAAGAAAGAATCAAAACCAAGGTTAATCCTGTGGATTCTACTTCTACAGGAATTCGACCTTGAAGTTAAAGACAGAAAGGGAGCCGAAACTATGGTAGCCGACCATCTATCCAGGCTCAAGTGAAAGGAACATGGGGATAGCTTTGATGACCTGTTAATTGATGATTCCTTTCCAGATACAAATTTGTTTGTAATCTCCCAAGCCCCTTGGTATGCTGACTTTGTTAATTACCTTGTATGTAGGGTTTTGCCACCCAACATGTCCTACCAGCAAAGGAAGAAATTCCTGCATAATGTGAGATACTACACATGGGAGGAACCCTTGTTGTACAAAAGATGTTATGATGGCTTGATAAGGAAATGCAAACCAGAGGAGGAGGTAAAGAGTATCCTACAACACTGCCACTCATCACCCTATGGAGGATATCTAAGCATAACAAAAACGGTAGCTAAAATTTTACAAATAGGGTTCTACTAACCAAATATGTTCAAAGATGTGCGATCGTTTGTGCTGACATGTGATCAATGCTAAAGAATAGGAAACATCTCGAGGAGAAATAAAATGCCACTACATGGTATACTTGAAATAAAGCTATTTGATGTGTAGGGAATAGACTTCATGGGTCCATTCCCATCTTTATTTTTGGTTGGTGTTGAATATGTATCAAAATAGATAAAAGCAATAGCCATGCCAACAAATGATGCCAGAGTGGTAACCAAATTCCTCAAGAAATACATCTTCACAAGATGTGGCACTCCAAGGGTAATAATCAGTGATAGAGGAAGTCACTTCTGCAACCAGCAATTTGAGACATTACTAAAGAAGTATGGAGTGACTCATATTGTGGCAACAACGTACTACCCTCAAACCAAAGGGTCAAGTGGAAGTTTCAAATAGGAACTCAAGTAAATCCTTGAGAAAATGGTTAATCATTCAAGGAAGGATTGGTCTTTAAAATTAGATGATGCATTGTGGGCCTACCGTGACCGCATACAAGACTCCCATTGAACAACCCCTTTGCTTGGTTTACGGAAATCATGCCACCTCCCGCTGAGCTTGAAGACAAGGCCTATTGCGTGATAGAAACCCCGAACTTTAACTTAAAAGATGCTAGAGAAAAAGACTTCTACAAATTTCAATGAACTGGATGAAATTAGGCAAAATACCTACGAGAATGCCAAGATCTTTAAGGATAGGGCCAAAAGATGGCACGACAGGCACATAATCAGGAAAGAAATCAAAGAAGGAGACCTTGTTCTGCTCTTCAACTCAAGCCTAAAGCTCTTCCCAGGAAAGCTGATGTCAAAATGGTCCGCACTTTCAAAGTCGCTAAAATTTTCCTCACAGAGCAAGAGAAATATGGAGTGAAATCTCCTACCTTCAAAGTTAATGGGCATAGATTGAAGCCATACTTCTCAGGAGATACAATTGAGAAAGGATTCACACAATCCTACCGCAATCCTCTAATTCAATCATAAAGTCGAAAGACAGTCGAGCTAATGACTATAAACAAGCGCTATTTGGGAGGTAACTCAAGATTTTACATTTTCTTTACATTTTAATTTCCTTTTCTTTATGTTCATTCTCATTTTACAGGCACCCCACTCTTTACATCGCACATGGGATAAGAAGAACATAGAAAGGGAGAGGAGATAGACAAGTTTAATCCACGCCATAGAGGAAATCACAAAATATAGGAGTATTCTGTTGCTAACTCCTACTTGTATTCAATTCTTTCACATAAAACAAGTTAGCATAACCTTCTGGAGAGCTAAAATAAGAAAATACCCTCAGAGAGCATAAAAAAATTTTACCCAAAAAGTTACACTGGCCAGGCTGTGTAATGGTACACGTCCCGTGTAACATTCTAGACTTTGAAACCTCATAGATATAGGCACTCCAGAAAGTTACACGGGTCACCCCATGTGAAGACACATGGCCCGTATAACCAGAGAATCTGAAAAATAAGGTTGGGACAACCTGGGGTAGAAACTTACATGGGCCTCTTTTCCTCAGTACACGGCCCTGTGTAAAATGAAAAAACAAAAGAATGCGTAGGCAGAAAGTTACACGGGTCACCCTGTGTAATAGTACATGACCTGTGTACTTGCTCGAGAAACAGAACAAGAAGAACAGAACAGGTCGAGCCGTGTAGTGATACACAGACCCGTGTAAAATGTCACAGATAGCGCACTGAAGAGGCTGGAAAATGATTCCAAATGCCATCTTTGCCCCTTTAAATGCCTTTTAACCATTGCCCACCCTTTCAACTCCTATAAATTCCCCTCTTTCCAAAGATTTCATCACAAGTTTCCCTTCTCATCTTAATTCCCCTCTCCAAACCCTTAAAACCTCTTCATCCTTTCCTCTTCCATGGCACCAACCAAGAGAGCTGCAGGTAGATCGACTTTTCATCACGAGGAGGTCATGATTCACCACCCTCGCCCTCTCAACCTCCTTCCTAACACTCAAGAACTCGTTAAGCCCCACCACAAGAACCACAACCTCCATAACCCCAATAATCACCAGCACCAAAATTCTCCATTGCCTGGCCTTTTTACAACACTGAACACCAAGATTTATGCACCAGGCTTGATAACCGCAAGATTTCATCCATAAAATATATGGATACTGCCTTATTAAAGAGACTAGCGTTGAAAGCGGAGGTGGATATCCTTTTTAATAGCATTGGGTGGACTCATTTTACCCAACTCTGCTTACCCACTTATAGGGACACCACTCTAGAGTTCCTAGGGAGTTTCCAAGCCATCCTTTGGGCCACTAACAAAAGTGATATGGGGAGGATCACTTTTAGCCTCTTGGGGGTCGACCGTGCCCTGAACATGGACGAGTGCAATGCCATCTTTTGTTTTGATAGTTTGGGATACCAAGAAATACCACAGAATAGAATGGTCTACAATAGTGTTGAGTTCTAGCAATCCATTATGCCAAACTCAGAGATTTACAACTCCAGCAGATCCAAGTCTAGTGGGTTGGCAAGCCTCACTTTACACTACATGCACCGATTCCCTGCCCACACCATCATGGGACGCAGCGATAGTTTGGGAGTGGTAAACGCCAATGAACTATTTTTCCTATGGTGCATGGTGACTGGCCAGCTCTGCAGTACCGGTTAATTCCTCTACAACCACTTTCAAAGGATATCACACTAAGTAATGGGAAACATTACAGTGGGTGGCCTGATCACTGCCATTGCTGTCCACTTTAGGTTTGTGCTTGCCTAATCGCTACGCCCTATCGGGTGCCTCTGATTTACTGCACCATCCAGATTCCATGGGGATATGTAGGCTAGTGGGGGATCAGTGCCTTTTAATTGATGCTGAGGGGAATGTCATTCCCCAAGTAGTAGTGAGAGGGAGAGAAAGAGGCGAATCCTCCAGTGCAGCACAGCAGCAATGAGAACAGGAGGAACCAGATCCTATCTTACAAGGATCCCCAGCCAAAGTCCCTCCCTACACACCACCCCCTATAGACCCCGTGCTTGCCTTCTTGCAGAGGATGGAGGCCACCGTTAAAGCTCAGATGCGGGCATTGGAGACCACTTTTGAGGACCGGCTATGCATAGTAGAAGAAAGTCTCCAAGAGGCCCACAACAAATTAGACATGATATTAGAGCACCATGATATAGACGGCCCTTCCTCACCTTTCGAGACCTTTTAGTCATAGGACCATAGATTAGGCCATTTTTGTATATTGTACTGGCTTAGGTCTTAATTTTGGCATCTAGGTCCATGATTATTAATTTTTGTTCTGCTTGCTTTTGCTCTCTTTACTAATAAATATCATGATCTTTTCAGAATATTTTGCTTATTCTATTTTTCATTGAGGACAATGTCAATTCTGAGTTTGGGGGTGCATTATGCATTTATACATTTTCACATTGCGTTTCATTATATTGCTTAACTATATCCATATTGTACCTGTGTATTAAAAATCTAGAAAATTTTTGCAAAATTCTAGATTTTTTTCAAAAGGTCTTTTACTTAGAGTTATAATCAAAATTTTGATGAGCTAATAATTAGACTCCCTGGGATTGAGAAATGAACGTATATGGATAGAAAAAGGCTTCAATATGTTGTTTGTAAAAAGTTAAATCACCTTAATGGAGTTAAACTAGTTAAACCCCTTCATAGCTATTAATCTATCACATTGAACTTGCAAAATTAGGAGAAAACTTTTGAAATGCAAGCAAACCTAAAAATGCCTCACCAACTCTAAAACATGTCTCTTGGACCTATCTAGGCGAAATCCTAGCATATGCTTGATGAAGAGATGATTAAGGCATTCTTTGATATAGCCTCACTAAGCCTTAGCCATCCTCAATTAAAATATATATCCTTCGCAGCCAACTTGAAGCTTATATTTATCCCTTAGAATTTATTGCTTACCCATAGTATTTACCTAACCCCTAGCCTAAACACCTACCCTATCCTTTTGAGGAAGCTAAATACATAAGTAAAAAGTATATTAGGTGCAAAAAAAAAAAAGGAGAGAGGATGTAGAACTCAAGAAAGAGTGCAAGTATGCAATTGAAATCAAAAAAAAATTTGCCTTTCCAACCTAGCAAAAGTAATGAGTTTGGGGGAAAGGAAAAAAGGGACATATATATAAAAAAATTAAAAAAAAAAGAGAAAGAAGAAAAAGAAGAAGTCCTAAGATAAGTATCATGGAAGCACGCTTGGCACTATAAAAACCAAAAACCACCCCTCCTCTCTATACAAACTAGTAATATAAACTAGGTATACTTAATACTTTGGGCAGAGATGCTATCCTCATATTTGCACTTCCTAAAACCCTTCATTGGCAATCAAATCATTATCCCTTAGCCCCATTACAACCCTTTTAAAGACCTTTTGATCTTTTGAAAGTGTATGCTACATTAATGGAGATAGAAAATTGAGACATGCCTATGGAATTGGAATTAAATTAAACTCACCACAATCATACTCAATAGAGGCAATTTGGGAGAGTAAGTGTTTCCTAAGTCTATCCTGATGAAACAGATTATTTGTGGCTTATTAATGGCCTTGAATAGAGGAATAATTAGTTGAAGCACCATGAAGGAGATGACACTCTAAACAGGCAGCTGTTAAAGTCTCTATGCCTTGAAGGAGGGAATTGGTATGAAAGGTGGAAGGAGTTCAATTGTATGCCAGTTGAAATGTTGGTTATGTCTCTAAGTTTCCCCTAAAAAGTATTTCAAAAAGAGTTTTGATTTACTTAAGGATAAGCAAAAGTTTGAGTTTGGGGGTATTTGATACACTTGTATTATATAGATATTTTTAAGCATAATTGTACAACATTTCATAGCATTTAGATAGGTAATTGCATGCGTATTTTATTATTTCACTAGTTTTTATAAATTTCATTGATGCACACTAAAACTTATGTTTTCTACATATTTTTAAGTGTTCTGAAGGAAATTCAAGGCAAAGGAGCAAATGAGGGAGCTTAGAAGAACTTAAGAAGCAAGGAAAATTATTGATGCACTTTACACGGGTTGTGTAAACATGGCCTCAGAACCGTGTAACTTCTTGCCTGGTTAAACTTGAAGAAGTGCAGAAAAGCCACAGTACACGAGCCATGTAAATTGGACCATGTAACCTTCGAAGACCTGTGTAACCTTTTGTTGCCAAAGCTCGAGGAAGTGAATGAAGCAAGCACAGTACACGGGTCATGTATTCTGACCCGTGTAAACCTCCAAAGCTCGTGTAACTTGCTGCCCCCCATCCAAAAGAAGCCATCAGCTCTAGTAACTTACACGGCCCAGGCCATGTAGTGACACACGGGCCGTGTACTACATTTCAGCAACTTTCTTTTTAAATCTGACTCCAACTCCTATTTTGGCACACCAATTAGACTTCTAATGCCTTTGGGACTCTAAAGCTTAACCCTAGGACACCTAATATAAATAGAAACTAGCAGAAAACATTAAGAGGAGAGAGAGCTTTTTGGAGACACACACACACACAAAGGGGAGAGTTTTGAAAGAAGCCTTCCCAAGGAACCCTAACTGTCTTGAAGAAGGATCACATCAGTGCCAAGGATAAACTTCTCAGCCAAAGTTCCACAAGTTCACAATAGCAGAATCCTCCCTCGGTTCTTTTATTTTAGTCTTTAGATTGGTTTTATGTGCTTTCATTTTTATTACATTATGTTTGTTAATGTAACACCCCTATTTGCATAGTCCGTATATTTCATCGTCTTGACCTGGATTGGTCCAGATAATTAAGGGGATTAGAACCACATCTAAGACAACTAGATAATTCCTGAAAACAAATAATTAGTAATTGTCAAATGGTTAAGTATAAATAAGAAAAACAGAACACAAGAAGTTAAATGAGCCGAGAGTCACAGTGATGGGTGACCTTCTCGGGAAGGACTACAAGGTCAATTTAAACTCGAATTTCGAACTGTAAAATGTGACGTTGTGGTCCTTAGGACTATTATGAACACAGTGGAAAAGAGAAAATCACGAAAAAGAATTGTTAAGCAGGTCAAATAATTAGGTTAGGGATCCGGAAGAGATATTGAATTACTAGCAAACCGGATCGAACCAGCGAGGGGAAATTTGGTCAATTCACCCCTAGAGCTGACTCCTGACCTAACTGTCAAATAAAATTGGAGAAAAGAAAATTTTGGGATCAAGAATTAAATTAAAGAACTAAAGAAAAATAAAGGAAAAAGAAAAAGAATTACAAAGTTGATTTATTACATCATGTGATGACAGCACAAATGATGTCAAAAATTTATTTTAATTTTCCCACATTTTTTACCAAGTCAACTCAAGTTAATTACCCATAAAAAAAAAAATCACTCATCTCTCTCCCTAACCCATTCAGCCGCCCCACCTCTCCTTTAGCACCACCATTACCACACCTCTATGAAAGCTTGCTCCAACCTTTAAATCCCCCATTAAACCCTAATTTCTTCCCCAATCACTTTATAAAACCTTATTTTCTTCCTTTGAAAAGGAGATTTAGCAAGAAAGAAAGAAGAAAAGAGGAGAAAATTTGAAGATTGAATATCAAAGTAGAGGTAAGAATTTAAATTGAAATTTTTAGTTTAAAACATATGTTTTGAGTTAATTTAACTTAGATTTTAACTTAAATTCAAAAAAAAACTATTATGGGGGACCAAATAGAAATTTGGCCAGCAGTAGGTTAGGGCTTGAAATGAGTGAATTTGATACATTTAAATGGTTGTTTAGATTGAATTATGTATGTAGACTATGGATAGGTGTTTAGAATGCATTAGATTTGAATTTTATGAAAGTTAGGGTTTTGGACCTAGGGTTTGGGAGATGTGTAACATCCCTACTTGTATAGCCTGGTAAATTATACTGTTCCGGTGACAGGAGTCGGTCCGGACAATTAAGGGGATTAGAACCATACTTAAGACAACTAGATAAGCTATAAACACAAATAATTAGTAATTGCCAATTAGTTAAGTATAAATAAGAAGAACAGAACATAAGAAGTTAAATGAGCCGAGAGTCACAGCGATGAGTGACCTTTTTGGGAACGACTGCGAAGTCGATTTAAACTCAAATTTCGAATCAGAAATGTGACACCGCTGTCCTTAGGACCATTACGAACACAGTGGAAAAGAGAAAATAATGAAAAAGAATTGTTAAGCCAGTCAAATAATTAGGTCAGGGAGCTAGAAGAAATATTGAATTATTTGCAAACTGGGTTGAACCGATGAGGGGCAATTTGGTCAATTGACCCCGAGAGCTGACTCCTGACCCAACTGTCAAATAAAATCAAAGAAAAAAAAATTTCAGAATCGAGAATTAAATTAAAGAACTAATAGAAATAAAAAAAAAGATAGAATAAAAAAGTGAATGAAGATGACATCATGAATGACATAATACATGATGCCATAAATACTATAATTAATAAATTAATTAAATTGAATTTTTGGTCTTTCATAAGACATAAAAGAAGGAAAAGAAAAGAAAAAAAAAAACCAAAAGTCTTCATCTTCCTCAAAGTGCCGCCTCTCTCTCTCCCAAGTTCTCTCTCAAATTTTCCTCCATGAAAGCTTATTTTTAAGCTTTCTAAATATTAATTCCACCATAAATCCTTTAATTTTCTTGAAGAAAATTTATAAGCTAATCTTGGAATGAAGATTAGAAGTAGAAGAATTGAAGAAAATTGAGAGAAAGTGAAGATCAAAGACTTCACCTAAGGTTAGTAATGCAAACTTGAAATTTTTAGTTTAATTAGTGTATGTATAGCATCAAGAACTTAGAAATTAACATAAAATGAAAGAAAACTTATTTGGAGGACTAGATAGAAATTTAGGTCAACTAGTGTTTTATATATGTATGCATGAATTTGATAGATTTGAAATTGTATGTGAGCTTAATTGTGTTGAATAATTATGATTAAATGAATTGAATTGGTTAAATTAAAAAATTAGTGTGAATTAGGGTTTTGGACATTAGGTTTAGAGACAAAAATGTGAGAAACTTGTAAATGATGTCTTTGACCTAGTTTGAAGTGGGAAATGGTCAATGGTGACCAAATGAAGTGTGTTGAAAGTGTTGGAGTTGAAACCAAATTGATTCAATGTGGTCATGCATCGCAAGATGACCAAGGTCCCTTTGAGGGATCAAAAATGAAAATTTACCAGTCCAATTGATATGAGACCCATTGAAAATGAAAATAGACACTAAAAGACACAATTATCAATTAGGACGCATGACCAATAAGTGACCAAAACATAGTGCACAAATTGACCAAACTCGAAAATCTCATCTCAGACAAAATGACCAAATGAACAGTGTTTTGTTTATTTGGCCATAACTTGAGCTAGGCAGGTCTAAATGACCTGAAATTTGACCAGTGGACAGTTGAGATATAGACCTAAAACTTTCATGAAGAAACAAACCCAAATTATGCCATTAACCAAGTCATTTGGCCACCCCAAGTTGGTGACCTAAAACTGCCAGAACCAAAATTGTCCAGAAAATTTGGGTAAAGTCCAATCCGGCAGCCATGGTTCAAATGGTCATAACTTGAGCTACAAAACTCCAATTGGAGTAATTCAAAAAGGAGAATAAACTTAAGACAATAGGGAACATTTTCTATGAAGAAAGTTTTGCCAAATTCCAACAGTAAAATGACCAATGGAATAGTGCAACCTTAGACACCAAAATTGAAAATTTGCAATTTTGCCTAAAAACTTAAGTTTTGAGAAAATGACCAAAACCAACAAGTTTAGTGACCAAAATGTGGTATGTGGTTGAAGTTGGAATTCCCATATCTATTAAGCCTTAGAAAGTCAACAAATTGACTTGAATAGTGTAGTGAAAGTAACCCCGAAACACAAAATTTAAAGAACGTCAAGTTTAGCATATTAGAGTTAGGTAAAAGTGAATTTAAATTTATTTTTGGATTTATGCTAAGTTATGATACTGAACACTGTGAAACTGTGTGTTTCAGTGGAAAAGAATACCGGGAAGGAACCCGAAGAATCGAGTCAAGGCCAAGAGGCGACTCGCTTAAGGTTTGTGCACAAAAATTTTTAAATTATAGTTTTCATAATGGAAATTGATTTGTTATACATTGTGAATGTGTTTTGTTCATTATGAATCTCGAGAATGTTGTGTTGCCTATTCTACAATGGAAATTTGGAATGAAAATTATTTATTGATTTGTATGAAATATTTGAACAATATGGTTTTGAATTTAGTTATGGCTTTGAAAATCTTATTTGAAAAATAGTGTGTTGCCTACTTTGTAACGGTAAAAGTTTAGAATGAAACATGATTTGTGAATTGTATAAAAATACTTGAATAAGTTGATTTAAATTGTTTTTAATTCACACTTGGCATGACAATGTTCCTCCTCCACTTGTGGGGTGAGTTTGATATTTGATCACTTTCCTCCTTCTCTGGCTTTCTAGTCTGAGGGGTGAGTTTGGATGAGTACTCATTAGCTAGCTAGCCACCTCCCTCATTGATTTCGATTAGTGGGGTGAGTATGCCTTGTCGTGATATACACATGACATGTTCGGAAATTTTGTGTCATGTCTTAAGTTGTGTTATTGTTTGGCAACACTATGTTTATTAAATTGTTTGATTAATTTGTGTTATATTAAGTTTTGAAAATTGTGAAATATTTAAATTGTGAATTGTGTGATTTGAAAATTGAAATGCGATTATGAGATTTTTGAATAATGATTTGTTTATAAATGTTTTATATTATGCATTTTATGCTTATTGTGCACCACTGAGTATTTATATACTCAGTGATAGCTTTAACTTGCTGTCGCAGATAGAGAAAAGGATACAGCAACAGAACGAGCTACTACAGTTAGAGAGGAGCAAAATTGAAGAATTTTTGTATGGGTATTTGTCTATACCCTGGTAGTTTAGTTTGATGTAAATATGATAGTAGGCATATGTATCTCTGTAATTTGAGCAGTTGTACAGATAAAATTGTAATAATATTATTTTTGAGATTTTGCATCTGTAAATTAACTTATGATTATAAATTAATGATTTAAAATGCAATGTGCATGAGTTATGAAATGTTTTGAGATATTAACTCTCGATTTGAAATTTGGATTTTGAATTGAAGTGTTACTATTGCTGTTGATTTGAAGTTTGGTGGTTGCAAATGGAGTTGTGATTGAGTAATATATTGGGAGTGTTTCTATTTTCAGGTTTTGAAGAACTGTTTTCTTAAAATATAGACAGATCACTAAATTTTTGTAAAATTATGAGATTTTAAATATCCAAAAATTTAATTTATGTTTGGACTTTAAATAAAGGTTTTTAAAAATTTGAAAAATTTTTACCCACCAATTTCAAAATGAACGAAAATTGTTTTAAAATCCCTTGTAGTATATTTAATGGGTTACCGGTAGGTGAAGTACGGTAATTCATTAGGTGTACTACGGGAACATGTTACATCTTACAAGGAGTAGGGTGTGACAAGATGAAATTTTGAGAATTGGTCAAATGGTGTGTTTGACCTTGTTTGAGCTGAAAATGGTCCTGTATGACCAATTGTGGTGTGTTGGAAGTGTTGGAACCAAATGGAAATTCGGATTGGTTATGGATATTTTGCAGGCAGCATGACTAAGGTCCCTTTCAGGGACCAAAACTAAAAATTGACAAACCCAATTGGTGTGAGGCCAATTGAGAATGAAACTAAACACAAAATGGCACATTTTTCATTTAGGGATCATGCCCAGAAAGTGACTAAAACCTAGTGAACAAATTGACCAAATCTGTAACTGGGTGTTCTGACCTGTACAAAAATGACCAAATGAATAGTATTTATTCATTTGGCATAACTTGGGCTAGGCAGGTCTAAATGACCTGACATTTTACCAGTAGAAAGTTGAGATATAGCCCTACAACTTTTATGAAGAATACAAGTCCAAATTATGCACTTAACCAAGTCATTTGGCCACCCAAAATTAGTGACCTAAAACCGCTGTAACTGTTGGTGCCTGTAAAACTGGTTAGACGAATCCGGCCAGACATGTTCAAATGGCTATAACTTGAGCTACAAAACTCCAAATGGTGTGATTCAAAAGGGGAAATAAATTTAAGACAATAAGGAACAACTTCTATGAAGAAAACTTAGCCAAATTCTAACAGCAACATGACCAATGGAACAGTGAAAAACAAGACACCAAAACTGAAAATTTGAAATTTTGCCTAAAAGATTTAATTTTTAAGAAAACAACCAAAACCAAAAAATTAGGTAACCAAAATGTGGTATGTAGGTGAAATTAGAATTCCCATACCTATTAAACATTAGAAAGTCACCAAATTGACTTGAATAGTATCGTGAATAGTAACCCCAAAATACAAATTTTAAAGAACATCAAGTTTAGCATATTAAAGCTAGGTATAAGTAGATTTGAATTTATTTTTGGAGTTATGATAAATTGATACTGAAACATCGTGAAACCGTGTGTTTCAAAGGAAAACAAATACCGGAAAGAACCCGAGACATCGAGTCAAGGCCAAGAGTCGAATTGTATAAGGTTTGTGCACAACTAACTATTTTGTTACTTTTCACTTCTAAATTGATTTGAACAAGTTTATTTTATGACTTATGATTTTGTTGTGTTGAGAATTTTAATTTATTGAATGAAATTGTATAATTTAAATAAAAATTTTCTTATGTATTTAAGGATTTATTGCATAGTTTTGAGGATTGTAAATTTTAAGTTTGATGTGTTGCCAACCTTGAGCATGAATTTATGATGATTCAATATGTTAATGGTTTGTAAACACTTGGTAAATAGAAATTGTTTTGAATATGATTTGAAACCATAGTTAACATGGCAATATATGTTGCGAATTCTTATTAGCTTGTCTAGTGAGATATCTCCTCCACTAGATGGGGTGAGTTCCTTCCTCTCGCTTCCCGCTTGGAGAAGGGTTTGAATGAGTACTCATATATACTAGCTAGTCTTTGGTCCTCCCTTTTAGCCTCTGCTATTGAGAGAGTTTGAAATGTCGTGGTGTACAACACGGCATCTATTTGAATTTTAGGTCATGGGTTCAACTGTGTGAATTGTTGGCAACGCCCTTTAAATGATGCATAGTTTGATAAATTGTGGTTGAAATAAATAATTTTTCAGTAATTCAAAATATTTTTGTATTGTTACGAGATTTAAAAGAAATGTAGACAAATAGTTACTATTTAATCAAAACGTTATTCAAATGAATAATTTGTATGAATGAAAATATTGATTTTTGAATGTTATGAATTTTGAAGAATTTAGAAATTTTAAATTTTTATTTGTTATAAATTGTCAAGCATAACTTGTATTAAGTTTTAAATTATTAGTTTGTGCACCACTGAGTTCACCACTCAGCGATAGCTTTGTATGCTGTCACAGGTGAAAGGAGTAATAAAGCAGCTGAGCAATATTTCTGAAAAGACACAGTGAGACTATCTTCGGATATATCATAGGTATACCTTAGTACTTTAGATTTTGATGTAATTCTGTAATTATATGTATGAAATTTACTCTGAGCAGTTGTACCAACTCTTTTGTAATATATTTTTGGATTGTAATGAAATACAAATTATTATAAGGTTATCTTGAGATTTCATGTATTTATAAAGTTTTTCACTATTAAATTTTTAATGAGTACATGAATGTAAATATTAAGTTTGTTACCTGAATGAGATGTTTCAATGTTTGATTTAATTTAAATGGTGTACTAAGTTGCTCGTGCTGATTTGTGAAATGAGATTGGATAATAGAGTTGTGATTGAGAAATATATTGGGAGTATCTTTGTTTTCAGGTTTTGAAGAACTGCTTTTCAAAATACAGACACTCTGCCAAATTTTTATAAAAATTACGAGATTTTAAATATCTAAAAATTAGATTTATGTTTGGACTTTAAATAAAGGTTTTTAATATCTAAAAAATTTACCCACCAATTTAAAAATGAACGAAATTGTTTTAAAATCCTCAGAGTATATTTAATAGGTTACTGTAGGCTAAGTACGATAATTCATTAGGTGTACTACGGAGCATGTTACATCTTACGAGGAGTAGGGTGTGATGCTTAAACTCACCATGAGTGAGTATCTCTTTAAATTCAAGAATTAAGAAAGTAGCACTCTTGACTTTTGTTATGGATATATATTGAGTTTTATTTAATGGAATTGAGTTTTGTTCTTTGATTTAATCTCTTGTGCTCTTAATGCATGCTATGTGATGGTACCCACTTAGTAATGATCTAAGATACTAATTGATGAACTGAGAGGTGAAGATTAGTATTTGAAAATCAAGATTTTGAACCTAGAAAATCTAACCTAGAGATAGGCTGATAATCTTTATGGAGTTCCAAAATTAATCATAGATCTCAAAGGGTTTTGATTAGGACTAATCACCAACGAAAGTAGAGTTTAGCTCTAATTGGAATACACCTTAGATACCTTGAAAGAGGATCTAGGATATCTTAGGATTAATTTCTATCAAAGAGACAAACACTCAATCCATTGATAAAGCAAGATTAAAACTATAATAAAGTTAAGGTAATCTAAAATTCCAGAATTGTTTACAAAATTAGAATTCTCCTTAAGCTTTCAAATTTACTTTCTTTGATTTTCAATAATCACTTTGCTTTAGTTTAGAATCTATCCTCGCATAACTTTAGGTAGTTTAAATAGTTATGATTGCTGCATAGTTTAGTACTCACACCTTTAACTCCTTATGGGAACGATACTCTATGCATCACTTTATTACTTGTTAGCGATCTGTGCACTTGCGATGGTTGTAAAACTAGGCAAACACACACACACACACACACACACATATATATATATGTGTGTGTGTGTGGAAATCCAAGGATAGGTACAACAGGAGAAATTCACTGACTTCTATGGATATGGATGTGGATGTGCGAGGTAGGCATGTGCATTATATTATCGCTGACTCCTGCCACTTGCGGGATAGGTATGTGCATTATATTACCACTACCTCTTATAGTATGGTACAATAGAAACTAGGGTATATTGCGTCGACTCTTAATATGTATTAGGGGTGTGTGTTTGTGCAGCTCCAATTTATCCTTTCATGCAATGATTGGGTGAATTTTTTGTTTTGGTGCATTCTCATTTATAATAGTGTAATAGAAAAAGATAGTTATAGAAGTTATAACTATAATCAATATCTAAACTCTCTGAGTCAAACACTCATATATATATATACATATATATATATATTGAAGTAGCAGAAGCATGAAAATTGTTATATAGGAGCATTGAATTTTAAAAATTTTCTTATAGGGTTACATGCATCATGCCACATCTCTTATGTTCCTAATTAATTTTAATACTCAATTGCATATTAAAACACTTTTAATATGTATTAGGATCTATGTTTGCCATTCAAGATTGTGAATTAACAAATTAATTCATTTAAACCCTAATTTAAAAGAGGAGTTTGAGCACTAACCTCTTTGATGCACTATGAATGTGATTAGCACCTTTAGGAAGCACCTAAGACCCCAAGTGTTGTCCCTCTAGCTTGTTCACACCAAGATCACCAACGGGCAGCCCCAAATCAGCTTTTCAAGTCTTGCCAACCAATTATAATTTGAGTTCTTACCTTTAGAGAGATTGTATGTATGTATAGGACACTAGAAACAATTTTTAGCAATTTTAATTCAAAGGAATGGAGTAATTTCTTTGAATTTATGAGAAAGATGAAGAGAGGAGAGGGAGAGAGGTGTGCCACCTTTAGACAAGAGAGTGTTCTATTTTATTCTTCTTTCTTTTCCATTTTAGGTCATTAAGTCACTTAAACCCTATCCCCCATGTCACCACCACATTGTATCTTATTTTTAATTGACCTAATCACATTAAGCCAAGTGTCAAAGCTAGATTTAATCTTGACTTTGATCAACTTGCATGATATGAAGACAAATGGCAAACTTATATGATGCCATGTGTCACCATCTCATGATGCCACATGTCACCATGTGAAATGACCAAATTACCCTTATGTTGTAATTTTGAGTTCTCAAACCAAAATCATTATTTATCCTCTTCTAATCAAATTATATCAAATATAAATTAATTACTTAATTCCATTAATTAATTTTCACAATTAAATTCATATTTAAACACTTTAAATATAAATTTAACTTATACTATACATCCAATAACCTAGATTTGGTTTCAAGTCATGCTAGGACTTTGCAATCTTATTGCAAACCAAACCTATTTAATTAATCAATTAAACTATTTAATTAATCAATTAAATCACATTTAACTTGGTAATTAACTTATGTATATGTGTGACGCACTAGGCTCATCACTAATTGGCAATGAGATATGATATCAACTCTTAATATCACCAGAACTCTTTCTTACCATGAATAATTTCTCTAAATTATTTTAGGCATCTCATAGACCATGGTTGACACCTAGCATAACGTGCCATGGCCACCCAATTAGTAACAAGGAATACCTTAAATGAACCTTTAATCATATGTTACCATGCACTAGAATCTCTCTATTATAAAATCCCAATTCGAGCTAGAGTCATGGTTTATGTCAAACCCCATTTGCTATGGACATTATGTTCTCTTTTAATTCTAGTTCTTGAATAATTAGATTTTCTTGTCAGAAACTCTTTTTTGATTAAATCTGTCTGTCCTGGCCAGGAACTTGAAACATCAAGAACAATTAAATGAACATAGGATTTTATCCCTATTTACTTAGGGTAACAGACTCCATCTTGATCAACACCTATCTCCATATATAACTAGTAGGAGCCAACACATGCCCATATACCCATACAGAGTACAAGCATGAAAGCAGTATCAAACTCAAACCACCTATATACAAGATAACTGTATTATCTCAGGTCTAAAGATTATATGCACTGATATGATATATGACAATGCATTGACAAGAGTAAACTCCATGTGCTTGTCATATGCGTCACTGGTTCGGCTTACTTATCATATATAAGTGCCTATCATGTTTATTATATAGAATGAGACTCACCATTTCATCTTATTTATATCTCATATAAATACCTTGGGAACAAACATGAATACAATCTTTCTGGATAAGTCATGTCCTGTGTGAAGTATCCTTGATTGTGAATTAATTTATGATCCTTTATGCTAGAAATACTGTCACTCATATTCCTAACAACTTAAGAATAGAATTTCTAACAAAATATCAATGGACATTTTCTATTACACATAAATATATTATATAAACGGAAAAGTGAAATTGCCTTTTATTAATAAAATATGTACAAGATACATACTAAATGATATGCTCTAGGGCATATTACTAATAATCTCCCATTAGCACTAGAGCTATTCATTACAATATCTTAAACCCATCTTCTTAATATGTCGGTCTAACTGAGCTTATGACATAGGCTTAGTGAATAGATCAGCTGGATTTTCAACTGATGCTATTTTCTGCATGGCTACATCGCCTCGCCCAACTATCTCTCTGATAAGGTGGTAACGCCTTTCTATGTGTTTGGATTTCTGGTGAGATCGGGGTTCCTTGTATCCAAATGTACCATGGCAAGATCTCGATGCAAAGAATGTACTCAACCTTTGTAGTAGAATCAAGAATATACTGCTTGGAACTCTTCCAACCGATCGCACTCCATTATAAATGAACACAAACCCGCAGGTAGACTTTCTATCATCGATATTTGATTGAAATCAAAATCAGTATAACCATCCAATTGCAAGTCAACACCTCCATAAATCAAAAATAAATCCTTAGTTCTTCTCAAGTACTTAAGGATATTCTTGACAGCTATCTAGTGTTCCAAACCTGGATTGGATTGAAAGCTACTAGTCAAACTAATAGTATATGCGATATCCTACTAGTACACGCCATTGCATACATCAAACTTTCAATAGTCGAAGCATATGGAATCCTCGCCATTTTATCTCTTTCTTCGTGTGTCTTTGGAGACATCTCTTAGAAAGGTGGATACCATGTCTTTTGGTAACAATCCTCTCTTGGAATCAAGTTGTTAAACCTCTTTAACACCTTTTCCAAGTATAGACTTTGGGATAAATCAATTATTCTTTTCGCCTATCTCTATAGATGTGAATTCCAAGAATATAGGTTGTCTCCCTAAGTCTTTCATGGAGAATGTATTTGACAACCATACCTGACAAATTTGTCAACGCGTACCTATGTCATTACCTATCAACGTATCGTCATCCACATATAAAACAAGGAAAGTGATAGCACTATCACTAACCTTCTTATAAACACATGCCTCATCCACATTTTTATAAAACCAAATGACTTAATGGCTTCATCAAAACGTAATGTTCCAACTCCTCAAAGCTTGTTTTAACCCATAAATGGATAGCTTTAACTTGTATACCTTGGAACCATCTTGGGATTCAAAACCCCTAGGTTGTTCCAAGAAAATGTTTTCATCAATGTATCCATTGAGAAAAGCTGTTTTGACATCCATTTGCCAAATCTCATAATCATAGTATGCAGCTATTGCTAATAGAATCCTAATTGATTTAAGCATGGCAACAGGCGAGAAAGTCTCCTCATAGTCGATTCCTTGCCTTTGGCGAAACCCTTTCGCTACTAGCCTTGCTTTATAGGTCTCTACCTTTCCATCAGAACCAATTTTCTTCTTGAAAACCCATTTATTCCCTATAAGTACAACAGCTTCAGTTGGGTTAACAAGATTCCAAACTTGATTCTTATACATGGAATCAATTTCGGATTTCATAGCTTCAATCCATTTTGAAGAGTCTATATCTGATATAGCTTCTTCATAGGTAAGTGGATTATCTCCATGATCTACTTCTTCATGAGTAAACAACTCTTGTTCATCTTCATGAAGAAAATCATACCTCACTGGTGGGTGAGATATCCTGGTTGATCTGCGAGGAATTACTGTAGATGTTTCATCAATAGGTGTAGGTTGACTAGATGGATCTATATCCATTTGATCTGCTGGTTGGTCAAAATTCTCCAATTCTAACTCTATTTGCCTTCCCTTGCCACCTTCTTCAATGAACTGTTGTTCAAGAAATATGGCATCTCTGCTTACCACAACCTTTTGTGATGTAGGTGTAACATCCTCACTTTACGCAGTCCATATGTTCCACTGTTCCGACGGCTAATGTATGCCCTGAAAAGTCAAAATATCTGGAACTATACTTGATTGACAGTGAGGAAGCATAAATAATGAAATATGTGATGAGAAAAACTGAGGAAAAATAAAAGAGATAAAATATGACTAAGTTAAACGAGCAAAACCCGTAGCGAAGTGTGACCGCACTAGGAAGTTATGGTAAAGGCAATTGCTGACCCCAGGACCGCGGGGAACCCTCAGAATTAAATTTCGAGACATAATTAAAAGTTTATTGAAGTGTAATTGACACTAGAAATGTCAAAGAAACTTAATAAATTAATACAAAGAAAAAATAAAAAATCAAGAAACCGACAAAAATCGGTGTTACCGAAAAATCGAGAATATAACCCGAAGAGGGGCATTTTGGTCATTTGACACCTAGAGTTGCCTTTTGACCTGAATGTCCATTAAAAATGAGTGATAGAACACTTTGAAAATGTCTTAAAAATTAAAATTGCAGTACATTATATTAATAGTGCAAGAAATGGGATATATTGAATAATTAAAATCTTAACATATAAAATTACTTAATTAAAAGTGAGTGGAGCACTAAGGGGTATTTAAACACCTAAAGGGCATGTGTATGTCCACTAAACAATTCAGTTTTCTACATCATCTTCTCCAGCTGAAATGGACCACCATGAAAACACCATGGCCGAAGCTTCCTAACCTCTCATGCAACCACCTTCACGCCATGTTTTCCACTTAATTCTTTCATTGAAGTTGTTCACAACATCACAAGGAAGAGATTGATGTTAATTTGAAGGGGATTAGTTGAGGTTTGATCAAGCTCAATAAAAAGGTTAGTGCTAATTTTCTTATCTTCCTTAAGTAAAAGTTGTGTTGAAGTCGAAATAAGTTAAATGGTTAAGAAAAATTGAGGAAAAGATTGAGTTTTGGTAAACCTTAAACTCAGCAGCCCATGGTGATGAAAGGGGTTTGATTTGTTCTCACATGAAATTCATGGGAATTGATGTTGATTGAAGTAATTAAAAGTTCTAGTAAGTTAATTTTATGTGTATGCTAATGTTAGTATTTGAATTTAGAGGTTTGAAAGGGAGAATTTAATAGCTTAGTAAACCGCCATGTTTGGCAGCCTTTAACCTCATGAAATTGTGTAAATTTATGAAATTTATTGATAAATTGTGATGGCGTTAAATTGGGGTAGTATGTGTAATCGCTATGGAAGTGTATGTGTAATTTAGGTATTGATGTATATTGAATTTGGGTTAGATTAAATGTTGAACATTAATGGTGTATTGTGCGCATTGTTCACTTGAGTGTTTTGCCCAATTTTATTTGCTAGAATTTTTTTTGTATATATATAGAAGTTCCATGAAAGAATATTGAAGTATTGGGAGGAGGAGAATTGTCAAATTGGGAGTGTGATTTTCATGTGCAGGTTGTTTATTATTAGCAGTACTCAAATTAGGTTATAAGTGTAAAATGGTGACCCAAATTGGTATGAGGCCAATTAGAGATAATACTAGACATAAAATAGGCCAACTTTCATGCAGAAATGTTGCCAAAATTCTACCTAGAAAGTGACCTAATAAGTGACCAAATCCGGATTGCCATTAGTGAACCTAGAATTTTTGACCATAAGGAACAAAGAGTCAATCAAATGACCATAACTCACTGTGACAAAGTCCAAATGACTCTGAAATGTATACTCCGGGATGGAAAGCTTAGACAT